>NC_056728.1:678076593-678252126 GCF_019279795.1 Protopterus annectens
GGTAAGGTATCTCTGGCAGACAATTGTCACAGATAGGAGGGGCTTAGCCAAAGAATGGTGAAATGGCACAGTAACATGGCCATACTTTTTTAGGTCCCAGACTCCATGTTTGCAAGCAGGAAGTTTATTTGTGAAATAATAGCTAATCTGACAATTCTTGATGTGTAAAATGCTGCAAAGTTGTCAAAAAGTGTGAGTGGACCTGTATTATTATACTTTCTTGTGTCTTTTTTATGTGTGTTGTTGATATTATTGCAGTCTTTTCTGCACTTCCTTATGAGCATATCCAGTCTAGTGATGCAGTTGATGTTACTCTGGTCATTACTGCAGTTCCTTATGAGCATGCCCAGTATAATGATGTAGTCAATGCATATCATTTAGAGCAAAGTATATTAATAAATCAATGTTATGAAATAATTGTTGTTCTTTGTTCTTCTTTGTCAAAAAAGTAATAGGATTAGCCTCTGGAAAGCTAGTTTCACCAATATCTACTTAATGGAATTAATTACCCATGCATGGAGGATAACATTTGTTACAAGCCACTGTACAGCTGGTGAATGTGAAATGTATATTTTCAACACTTCACTTACTAATACACATTAATGTTTCACCTGGTTGTGATTTATGTTACTGTACTATACTGTCATACATGTATTACTTATGTGTTTGACAAGGCTCACTTCAGGGCTAAATGTGAGTTACACATGCCCTCACATTTATACTTTGACAGACTTTTGTATTTCAACATGTATAGTGTGGCAGTTGCAGCAGGAAGGACACCCATAATATGAATGATTACACTCACACAAATGCATAACACTCAAAATATAATTATAACATGACAGTTGATGCATTTCCACTGTAGCCAATATCATTATACAATACTGCTGGCATGATAGTTTGTTTGGCCTAAGTCTTGTTCATAGGTTCATAGACTTATAGGATTATACTAGGTTAATGACCACCATGGTCTTTATAAGCTTATATGTGCAACTCAACCCAGCTTTGTCCTCTAGCACCTCGGACACCTGTATGGTAGGGTATGTTAGTAAGGAGATAGCTAAGGCTTATGTGGGTGAAGTATGTTATTTGGTGATTAATTTACTTACCATTGACCTCTATCCATCAGATACATGGGAGCCAGACCACAGATGAATTTGCTATTTCCCATCCGATGATCAAGGTTTTGTTTGGATAGAGTCAGAGATGAACTCTGCTTCACATGGATGGAGAGGTTCCTCCATAGTGTGGAGATCCTTTAAGACACATATTGGTGCCTCAAGCATGTTCTAGTTATGTCACAGGCAAAGTTGAAGTCCTTGAAGCTAGTGTTTCTGGTGCTGTTTGTTTCTCAGATTTGCAAGGCATCTATCAGAGCTGGATCTGAGGATGTCTTCTATGCCAGACTTATTGCCTCTCAGTAACCTGCAGGAGACTGAGTATAGAGATAGGTCCTTAAGGTGATTTATGTAGGACAGAGTATTCATACCCTGGATTCTCCTGGTGAGGAACCTAAGAGGGCATTCCAACTGTTGTATGTGCTGGATTAGGTACAAGCCATGGGGGGCATTGTACTTAATGAGGTCATATAACTTCCTTGGATCTGGATGATATACCCTTGTTTATGAGTTGGTCAACATAGAATGATTTTCTTACTGTTTTGGCTATGTGGCAGTTGAAGGCCAGATTACTGACTACATATATTTCCAGATCCCTAACTACCAGGTCAATTCTTAACGGTGTTTTAGTAATCGAGTAATTAGCTTGGGTGGACAATTTCCCAAAGAGCATTATGATGCATTTCTTCACATTAAGTTTTAATCTGTGACATTGGCACCGATCATTTTGTTTGTGTTTGTGCTAGACCTCTTGTAGAATGCCAGTGTCATGAGGGAAATCTATACTAGCTCCCACTTTAAAGTTATCTGCGAACTTTGTTAGCCTCCACTTCAGAAAGGCAAATTCCAAGCAGAAGTGGGCCCAAAACCAGCCCTGGGGTACACCTCTGATGACTAGGGTTCTGGTGGAGATTGTCTCACCGATCCAAACTTCTTTGTTCTTATATGTGAGTCAACCATCAGTCCAGTGAGTTATGTAGGGATTTATGCCTAGTTCTAAGAGTTAATACATGAGTGGGATATTGTATTGAACTACTTGGCTAGGTCAGGGTAGATGGTATGCACTGTTTTCCCCTCATCCATAGTCTTGATGACCTTCTTAAAGATGTCTATGAGATTTTGTAGGCAGGACCTTCCCTTAACAAAGACAAACTGGTATAGGTCCAGTGTCTGCAGGTTGCCAGTGTCTTTGGTGATCATTTCAATGAATATTCTTTCCATGCCTTTGAATATTAAACTTATCAGACTGATGGGGCTGTAGTTTCCAGGATCAGTTAACTGTCCACCATTATGAACAAGGATGACCATCTGGTGAATAACCTGTTTTGAGGCTGAGGTTGAAAAGTGCCTCAAATAGTTCTACTAGGTTATATTTTAGGCTATTTTGGAAGCAACTGGGGGATATTGCTGGGGCCCACTGAAGCAGTGCTTTTGGCCTGAACAAGCGCTGCCATAACTTGCTTCCTGTTAATAGTTGAGAGAATGTGCTAGAAAGGATGTCACAGGGGCTAGTGGGGAGAGAAGTTATAGCTATTTTTTTTCAGTCAGTAGATTCGTTATGTCACCCTGGTCATTGAAGTTTGTGCCATTTATGACCAATTTTGCACATTGCTGAGAGTTACTTTTAAGGTTCTTGACATAGCTGAAAAATGCCTTGTGATTGTCCTTAGCCTGGGTGGCTATCCTGACCTCATAATTGACCTTGCTGGACTTATTTGACCACTATGTTTCTGGGTTAGTTGAATCAGAGGGCTTTTGTCTCTATGACAGTTGCTATTTCTGATTTTGGCCATAACTTATTTGTTATATATCCTGTTAAGTTAAGGATTCCATCAGTAGGGTTTGTTTTTGGTGTTTGATTTGGGCTTACTTCTGCAAGGTGTGGCATCCTCAATACAGCTATTTACAGGCTACATATCCATTTTTGGTGTTTCTATCACACATGCATACATCCTATTGCAATATACTGACATTTCTACACATCCAACCAAGTTATCAACGGGCTGGCTGCACATCAGTTTTGCAATGTTTTATGTATGTGTCAATATATGTCACATGACGATACCTCCTCATTTTGCAAATATGTACATCTTGCATCTCTTATAGTTCTACTGGATATGCTGATCAAAGTGGCAATTCTGTATATGTACAAAAATATACAATACAAATACAAATATACATTATGCTGACTTCTTTATGCAGTTTCCATTTTTATTGGATTATTTCACTACTTGCTAGTTTGGGCTTATGAAGGTGATTCCCTTTTCAATACTGGTAGCTATTGGTGCCACTTCGTTGGATTCGTTGATTCACGTTGAATTCCTTTTGGGAAGCTGATTTTTCGTCTGCCCTAATAGGTGATTTATTTTTACATTTACTCTTGATGTGACCATCAGGCTTGGACATTTTTGTGTTTTACTAGTGCTATATTCATCTTTTTGGGCATGTATTTTATACACGAATGACGCCAGACGCCATTTTGAATCTCTTTATGTCGTGTTGGGTAAATTATCTTCACTATAACACCACTTTTTGCCATCTAAATGACTGGGACCATCTAGTTTACTTATCCGAAGGCTTATCGACCATTTTGGTGTTATATTAGAATTTATGTTCGTGATTTCAACAGGGAAATGGACATTGGGTTGAACTTAATGGATGAAGGTGAATATTTTTTCAACATTGTTTGCTAATGGTGTTACTTCTTTGGATTCATCGGATTTACGCTAAATTCTCCTTGGGGAAGCTGGTTTCTCGTTTGCCTTAATAGGTGACTTATTTGTACATTTGTTCTTGATATAACCATCAGGTTGGACTTTTTGGGTTCACTGGAGCTATACTCACCTTTTGGGGCATGTATATTATATATACCAACGACGCCAGACGCCATTTTGAATTTTTCTATGTCGTGTTTGGTTACTTATTTTTACTAAACACCTTTTTTTGCCATCTAAATGACTTAAACCATCTAATTCAGTCATCCGAAGGCTTATTGACCATTTTGGTGTTGGATTTGGATTCATGTTCGTGATTTGAACAGTGAAATGGACATTGAGCTTGAATTTAATGAATGACTCTATTTCTGTGGGTTGCACATTTGTTTTCTACCGACTGGGGTTGTGCATGGGATAATGCTTATTATTAATATTTTATCATAATTTTTGCGCTATGGTAATCACCATTTGTATACTGTTTTTTACATATTGTGTTGAGATTTATTCTACAGTATATGACTACAGTATATAGCTGTTCACAAGGATTACATCACTGTGTCAGTCATTTTAGTTAGGGATTACATCCTGGCTGTTTTCAGCCAGTTGTCAGATTGATTCTAGGGAATTTAATACTACATTTACACTTATTCTGAATCTTTATGGGTTTGCTTGGCATTTTACCTCCTACTGGTATGTTTGAATTCTGAATTAACATACATATATTTATACAATTTTTCCTATTTTGCATACTTTTTGTTCAGGATCAAATGGTTTGTACTTGACATAGGAGAGTGATAGATAGCATGTATATTTGTCTGAAGTATTTATCCTTTAATTTTACATCACTACCAGGCTTTATCCTATCAGTTTCGGTACCTCCTTTTACAGCATCTACAATTTGACATTCTCTATTACTATCATGATATTTTGGTCATTGATAACAGTTCTATTTGATATATGGTAGAGACGCATACTGATTGTATTTTTTACTACATATACTGGTTTCTAATGCAACAATGGGTCTTGCCACATGTGGTTTATAATTATTAATACCTCTTCTTAATATATCCCTCTTTTTGCTTCAAGTTCAATTAGGTTTGTTTTAAGTTGAACTAGTTTTCTCATCCATAACTGACCTTTGTCAATTTATGGCAACCAAAACCAAGTGGTAGAGATGAATGTCGACTACATATTGGATTAGTAGACAAGTTTGCAGGAACTTGTTGTTCATGATAATTAGGGGCCATTGTTCTGATAGTGATTTAAACATGAGTTGGCACCTATACTATTCCTAGCGGCTGAGACGAATGTCGGCTGCCAGTGGGATTTAACAGTTATCTAAATTAATGTAATGATTAGCCTGCTATATTCTAGTACTGAAGCTGCTTAGGCTTATCCTGAGTTAACACTCTTTGGTTTGGTATGAACATATGTGACCCTGAATAAAAGGTATTTGCGCATTCTTGTTATAATAATATACAGATAGAATTCAAACATTTTTATCCATTTGGGGGTATTTTTGCCCATATAGATTTCTTTGTGTTTATCCAATTTGCATGTGGCTACTTGTTTTGACATTTAAGACATATCCTCTGTTTCTGTCTCTTTAGATTTGTTAATTTTTGCTATATGCTATATGAACAATAACATGGACCTCAGAGGTATATTGCAGGGGCTAGCAGCGGACAAGGACAATTTGGAAGCCTTTGGCTTAAATTTTGTTGATTCTGGGAACCCCAACATACAGGCAGGGGACACCAAATATATTTGTGCCAATTTGTTCTACAAATTAACTAAAAACATGAGGGCCCTAAGAGCCAATGTTTGGCACTGGAAGCTCTTTAAAGCTTACAAACTTAAAAACATAACCCCTCGGGGACTCAGAATTCGAACTCAACCATTAGTCAGTGTGGTTGATGAACAACTAACTAAAGATTAGGCCAAGACCCAACATGATGCATCCATGTTATTTGTAGATACATTAGTATCATACTATGAATGTATGGTGGAGCAACAGACAACTGAGGTATATAATAATTGCATGGAAGCTCAAGCTTTTGAACATCAGGATTTTTATCCTAATCATGTCAGGGAATTAGCCAAAGAACTTGCTAATTTGGAGACACAGTTACTTAAAAAGAAAACGCAGAAATTTCAGCATGATCTGACCGATTATGAAAAGGGCAAACCATTCATGGTTCAGAGAAATGTTAGATTTTTTGATACATCCAGCAGAATAAACCACAAAAAGAGGCCGAGATCAATATTGAAGAAAAATACTTTTTCCACTAGTAGTGTTACAGATGAGGAAACATCCTCAGCCACCGATCCTGAATGCCCTTCCAATCAGGGGTCCCCAGTAGCTAAACGCAAACCCTCAGCAGACCCTTTAGACATGGGAAATGGAGGAGGGGGGCGCAGGAAACATAGGGGATGGGGCTTACAGTTTGCAACAGCTACTACAGAAGATAGTCAAATAATTGATAATGTGCACAATATATCTTCCATTGAATTATCCTCTGACCAAAATAAAGTTCTTAACAAGGGTTTGAATCTTGTGCCCTCCTCTTTTGTTTCGGAACAGACTTTTGTTAATGAATTAAATGAATTTTGTCGATTGACTAATCTGAAAATATTTTTTGCAGATTGTGATCTCTCTCAAAGTTCATCTGGTTTCCATTTTGGGAAATCGACATTTCAACCACCCATGGATAAGCATGTGGCCATATTCAGGGAGTGTGTGCTCAAAGATCTACACTTCTCACCCGGATATCAGCCTACCAAATATAATTTGACCCCTTTGGAGCATAAGGGGTTACAAGAACTTAGTTCCAATCTTGGCATCATCATTTTGCCAGCAGACAAAGGGGGTGGTATTGTGGTTATGGATCGGGTTATGTATATTGACGAAGCCTATTAACAGTTATCTGATGCTAGGTTTTATATGCATATGGTTATAGACCCGACGCCTAATTTCAAATCACTAATTGATTCCTTCCTGGATATGGCCACTGAAGAAGGGATCATAGATCAACGTACATGTAAACAGCTCAAGGTCACCAATCCTATTCCCCAATATTTGTATTTGTTGCCTAAAATACATAAACATCCTATGTGTCCTCCGGGCCGACCTATTGTTTCTGGCAGAGGCTCTGTAACCGAGCCTCTGTCTGTTTTTCTTACATATTATCTCAAACCATTATTGTCTATGGTCAGGTCCAGGCTCAAGGACACAACTGAATTTTTGAACATTCTTCATGATAGCCAGTTGGAATCAGATTGGTGGCTCTGCACACTAGATGTTGCTTCTTTATATACTAGTATCCCACACCAGGCTGGTTTATCAGCAATAGCATTTTGGTTAGAGGAATCCAAGCTCTATTCTACTGGATTCAATAATTTTCTTATCAATATGACTTAATATGTACTAACTAAAAATGTCTTTTTCTTTGATGGTCAGATATATTGGCAAACCAGGGGAACAGCCATGGGGGCTTCATTTGCCCTGATATATGCTGACCTATTTATGGGATATTTTGAAAAAATGTATATCTACGACACTGGCAGTAACCAATTTATGGCAGAACTAGACATTTGGAGGAGATACCTGGATGATTGTTGGATGGTGTGGCGGGGAGATATACTTCTGGCTAAAGAGTTTGTTCAATATTTGAACAATAATGCATGGGGTATTAAGTTCACTTTGGAGACTCAATATCATGTAATTGTTTTTTTGGATGTCAAGGTTACCAGACAACATGATCACACTCTGGCGATGAGTGTACACAGAAAGTTTCCACAGTATAATTCTCTTTGACATGCCTCTAGTAATCACCCCCGCCACATCATCAACAACATTCCCAAGTCACAATTCATACGTATGAAACGTATTTGTTCCTCTACTAAATCTCATGTAGAATGTGAACAAGATCTTTGTGACAGATATATTCAGAGGGGGTATAACAGATGTCGACTTCATAAAACCATCCAGGAGGTCAGACATATGCCACGGTCCCAATTACTAACATATAAACATGAACATGAGGTGGTTACTGATTCAAAAGCACAACCTATCAGATTCACAGTTACTTATGGTAATAATACCCCTTCATTTAGAAATATTGTTGGTAATCATTGGGGTATTTTGAGAGCACATGAGTCATTATCTGATATATTACCTGAGACATGCTCTTTCTCATACCGTAGGGGTAGAACGTTGAATTCACATGTCACATATTATAAAAAATTTCACTCTACAACAACCACACAAATGACTTTGTTTGGGGATCCACTCATTGGTTCCTTTCCCTGTGGTCACTGCAGTGCATGCAGGTATAACAGCAAAATGAAAGAATTTTCAAGTGCCAACACTTCACGAGTATTCAACATAAGGATTTTTGGTAATTGCAGCTCTGATTGGGTGGTATATTTGGCCACCTGTACATGTACTTCATTTTATGTTGGCCAAACCTCTCGTCCATTAAGATTTCGCATAAGTGAGCACCTTAGTGCTATCAGAACTAAAAAATTAACAAATGCCCTATACAAGCACACTTTGATTCACCAAACTGCCCAATTTCAATTCACTATCATTGATAGGATTCAGCTACCGAGGATCACCAAGGCAGGCTGGCATGATAAACTCAATAATATGGAAGCATTATGGATTACAAAACTGGGTGCTTTGTTCAAACCTGGGTTAAATGAATATGGATAAAGCAATATGTTGATACTATATATTTATACACTTATTGCTGTACTTTTGGGTTTGAACTGAGCTTATTTTCCCTATTTTGCTGGGGATTAATGTGATCAATAATATGTAATATTATTACATTTATTTTTGTCATTATTTTCTGTTTTGAAGAAATGTTTATACTAAACAAAAATGTTTTTCTTTTTTTGGTCACATATCCCTTTAAATCATTCAGCATATAAGGAACATCAGTATGCATCATTTTAACTTTTTCTTTCTGCACTGAAGAAGGCCATTACATTGGCCGAAACCGGTTTGCAGTTTCTTTGTTTTTTTATTTCGTTTTTTAACATGCCACAATAAAGCAGTTTTTTTGCTTGCCTAAATCTTTGTGCTGGCTCATTTTGTGCGTTTTGAAATTCTGTATATGTACCACATCCTTCTAGATTTCAGTACCTCCATACAAAGTATGTATGAATGGTCACACTTTCTACCATTCACAGCAAGCAGGTTGCTGCCACAAATGCTTGTTTCCTAAATTAATTTTATTATTAAAATAATTTCACAGGTGTGTGTGACTCTTCTCAGTATTTCACCATTGTTACGGGTGTGTACATTCTCATTACAACTTCATTACTTTTCCGTCATACATATCAGGTAATGGAAGGGTTACCATTCTTTAACCTGTATTGTATGTGCTAACATCAATCATGTGTATATAAATTATTTTATTTGATTACTAACAGTATATATTGCAATGGCAGTGTACTATCATACATCTGCACCCAAGGTGTAGCAAGGCATGCTCAGTGTACTACAGTGAGTATTTTCTTCTCAGCATGTCTCAGAAAGTGTACATTGGAAACAGTGCATCATTTTTATAACTCTCTAAACTATACCATATTGGACATTCTTATAAAAACATGCTATCTAAAGACAGACTTAGTTATAAAATAGCCTTTTTATGGTTACAAATGGCAACAATTGAAAATAAAATCCCTTCCTGAAGTGCGTAAGGCAGCGGTTTGAAAGCAGAGTACATATTTCAAATGACGGGTAGGGGTAGAGACAACAACATAAGGGTTATCACAGAATATACATTTCTACAAACTGAGCTGATGTGGGGTCTTTATTATATCCTCAAAGAGGCATTCCATCGAATGCCTCTTCATTGACCCTTAAAACACAAACTCTCATAACAGTGAATGGCCACATCAGCGATTTCTTTCCCTAGGAAAGAAATAGCTTGCCCTAAAAAGAAGAACACATCACTACAACATTGCAAAGTAGGGAGCTTTGCCACCCCCACACCCCCTAACTAAATATACCAACTCCAAGATTGCACTACAGTGGGGAAAATGGCAAACTAACAAGGATGGCCAAGCAGTTTCTTTTCCAGAGAAAGAAATCACTGATGTGGCTGTTTGCTGTTATGAGAGATCTCGTTTTAAGGGTCGATGAAAAGGCGTTCAATGGAACGCTTCTTCGAGGACATAATATAGACCCGTGATGTGCACTACCTACATTATATGCATCTGAATTCCTTGCTATATGTTACCTTACCTCTTCACTTTAACATCATTTTACAAGTACCACATTTTACTCCCTTTGCTACACTCTAGCTGTGTCTATCATACCTCCTTCTTTCAACATTTTATTTTTACTAGTAGATTTCTCCCTGAATGAACAGTATTACTTTAAAAGTTACTGATAATTGTAATCAGTGGTGTTTGTTCATTAATTTAATATATATATATATATATATATATATATATATATATATATATATATGCATATTCCTCGTTAAGATCCCCCTCTCCTCTTAATTATGTGCTTCATGTTTTCCTTGCCTTCTATTGTGCCATCCATACATGATCTCATACTGATGTTGATTGTACTTACAACCTGTTGTTTATGTTGTGTGTTCGAGCTTATATGCCTCAATGTGATCACTAGCAGGTGTTCTAGTCATGAGCAAATGGTGCTTAATCTGTAAGGTTGCTTAGCTGCTTGCATATTCAATGATTACCGCTGCTCTTCCTGCTAACCTGAACAAATTGCGTAGGCTTAGCACAACATGTACACACTTACTAATGAATCCAGCAGATTGTCATACACCTTTTAAACAATAGCTAATAGAATGGGTTTCACCAAGTCAAAATGGGAAGGAATACTATTCGTTCCATTCCCCAAAAAGAACAAAGTTTGGACATGTTACTTAAAGCTGTGAAGTTCCAAGCTTAAAGCAACAAACATTTGAGGTTAAGAAAAATAAGCAAAGTTTGGAGACATTACTTAAAGCTGTGAAGTTTCAACTAGCTTAAATTGATAAAAATTTGAGGTTATTGACTCTTAATACTTTAATGCCACAGTTCCCTCATGTCATGCCTGGGCATGGAGGATGCCTATCTTTACAAACTAATAATACTGTTGCACAGAAAACTATTTATACCTTCAGAAAGGAGACTACCACTTTCATTTAGTTTTTTTTTTTTTGATAAACTGTTAATTGGCAACTGCCTACCAAACCAACTAGGGGATTCTGATTGCGTGGCCAATCATGATCAAATTATTATGTGCTTGAGACATTGATGTCTAGAAATTCACCTTGTGAGTCAAGTACAAGAAGAGAATTTTGGCATCTATGTCAAGCACACAATAAAAGGTAATGATTGGTGACCCCATCATAACTGTTTTTTTTTTTTTTTTTTTGTAGTCCATGGAGCTTTATCTGCTCCAGGTGCTATAAGTTCCAAAAGAAAAGACTAGTAGAGGAGTGTAAAGTGTTTTACTGCCTTTATTTATTTACTTATTGCATTTGTTTACTGGGGTAGTCTGACTGGGCAAAAGGCTGCCCCTTTTCAGCAGAGAAAAAAAAAGGGGAAAAAGCTCCAGAAACATTCCATAAACAACATAGTAAACAGATGCATGCAAATAATCAACAAACATACAATATTTAAACAGAGTATTGTTAATTATTAGCAACATCTAAGCAGCCATGAAATATAGGTTCACAACTATTTACTAGGTTAGCTTCCCCTTTGAGCCATTTTAAGCCTAGCCAATTTCCCTAACACTGAACTTTGTGCCTGTGAGGCAATCACCTTACCCATTGTATCGACCCCCAACCTCATAATAACTTTGTCGAAGGAAAGAAATGGAGCAAAATGGAGAAATAGTATTAAGAGGTAAAAAATGTTTTAGGATAGGTAGATGGAAGGAGAGGGAAAGATAAGGGATTTCAGAACAGTGACTAAGGGTATAGTGCCTGGACACATTAGGAGAAAAGTAGGATCAGAAATGTATCATCCAGGAACCTGGCATTTACAAAACCAGGTATCTTTTCAGTATTGGTTGGTTTGTGCTTTAAAAGATTTGCATTTATTGAGTTTCAAGGAATGAAAGAAATGGAGTTCCAGATTTTGACTAGGAAAGAAGAGTGCAAATAATCACCAGCTGATTTGTTAACTTTTGTTATAGTTAAGAACATTTTGTTAGTGGATCTCAGCTGTTGACTTGGGTTATAGAGTTGGAGAAAATGTTTCAAATCAGGGCATTTTTATGAATAACAGATGAGTTTATGGGGAGTGACTATTCGGGAAAGTGTAAGGCAATGGCTTAGCTCTATACAGAGAAGATTTTATAAGGGTAGACAGCAATGTGTCCTAAAATGATGCCTAGAGGCAAATGTTGCCACCTTATTGTAACAGTGGTCCAAGAGTTCAAGTTGGGTAGATTGTAGGTTAATAAAAAATAGTGAGCCAAACAGCCAAATAAACTGAGAAAAGTAGAATGAAGAACTTTTTAAAGATGTTTTTAAATTATTATTGTAATTAAAGTGTGGATTTATTTTATTCAGAGATGTGGTTTTAACCTTGGCTTGTGAAGACTGTATGAACCAATCAGTTCCAACAATTAACCTTAGTAAATGGTCCAACATGATTGGCTTTCAGTACTGTGATGTAATTTGAAAAACATATAAAAGCATTTAACTTTTAAAGATGGATGTTTAACTGATGAAGTTGGCGACGAAAACGTGATAGTGGATACGTTATTGCTTTTGTATTTCTAGACCCGGTCTTTGTATTGGAGTGTTTTTTACAGTGCTTATTAAAGCATTTTTTCCTTTGAGCATCGATTTATTTGTGCTTGGTGGATACTTCATTCTACTTTTCTTAGATTGTAGGTTAATCAAGATGGATGCAGAGTAGTGTAGGGAGGAGAAGGGTTCAAGTAATATTTTTCTGACATTATCTGTGAGGTATGCATTGCCTGAATCTATACAGTACTCTAATCTTTTGTTGGATGTTTGTTTTTTACAGCTTGTTTAATAGTGACTTCTAGAAGCTTAGTTTGACTTACTAGTTATATACTGCTGCTGTTTAAAGAAGTGATTTTGAAATCACGTTTTTAGTCATTTGAATGCTTTGGGGTAAATAGTATCAGGCTTTTTTGTTAGGGTTAAGGACAGCTATGTAACAGACCTCTGTAGAGAAAGACTCTTGAAATAATTTATCTATGCTTTTAACAGAACAGATGTTTATTGAATCATCTGGATATGGCAAGAGAGTGGCTTGTTTAGAAGTTATGTTGAAATCATTATTTTTGTAGCAACAGGTGACCTAAAATGTATTCTTGAGGATCACCCAATGTAATGGGAAGGAAAGAGGAGATGTCATTTTTCCATGTTACTACTTGTTAATAATTAAGAGGTAGCTGGAGAACTAAGACAATGAAGTTTCATCTATTCCTAGGCAAGACAGTTTTTGAAACCATTTCTGGTGGGATACCATGTTGAAAGTTTTGAATATATCTTAGAAAAGTGCTAAAATTAAGTTTCCAGAGTTTTAATATTGGTTAGCAGATTAATGTTAAAAAACTAAAGAGAGCTGTACATACACTATTAAAAGAATGGAGGCCATGCTGTATAGGGGAAAGGAGGCAGTTGTCAGTGAGGAAGCAAAGGAATAGAGACTCAGAATATTTCTCCAGAATCTTTGAAAGTGGAGACAGAGACAGTATGGCTATAGGCCTGAAGTTTCACAACTCATTTGAGTTTCCACTTTTATGGAAAGGAAGAATGTAGTACCCTTTCCATAGGGTTGGGATATAACTTTCAGTAACTGAATCATTGATAGGAAAAGCTAGGGCATCAGCAGCAATTTTTAAGTACTCAGATAAGATTTTATCAGGGGCAAGGGTGGTAGGTTTTAGGGTTAGTAATAATTTTTTGATTGTAGAAATTCAGACTGGTTTGTATGGACATGTTTTGGTAGCTATCAAGGGAGGGGAGGAATATGTGTCTGCTTGTAGATTCAGTGCCAACTTTACTCCCTGCCCCCCCCCAAAGGACTAATCACAATATCAGTAGATTGCCAGGCACCCAGTATTACTGCTGCACAGGTTAAAACAGCACTGTCCAAGGCCAAGAATACAGCTTCCATGGAACCTGACAATATCCCTGGCTGTGTTCTACATGAACTACAGAGTGAACTGGCACCTCACCTCTGTGCCCTGTTCAATCAAAGCCTCACCTCAGGCTTTGTCCCTACCGAATGGCACACTGCTACAGTCATGCTTCTACACAAAGGAGGAGTGACTACAGACCCTGGGAACTATTGCTCCATTAGCCTGATCAGTCTGATATACAAAGCTATGGAACGCATCATCATGGACCTAATAAACAAAGATATAGGGAATCTCCAAACTCTGGATCCCACACAGATTTGGTTTTGTGAAAGGTAGATCATGCCTGCTCAACTTGGTCGACTTCTTTGAGTCAGTCACCAGATGTGGATGAAGGCAATGTGGTTCATATAGCCTACCTTGATCTGGCCAAGGTGTTTGATACCATTCCCCATTCAGGAATCATAGAAAAACTCACTAAGCTAGGCATCAACCCCTATATCACTAGGTGGGTTACAAACTGGTTCACAGATAGAACCCACAGTGTGAAAGTAGCAGACTCTAATTCAGACTGCTGACCAGTCACGAGTGGAGTCCTACAGGGTTCGATCCTGGGTCCTCTCCTGTTTGGCATCTACTTCTCTGAAGTCCAGGCCAAAACAAAGCATCTCTGGCTGACAAAGTTCACAGACGATTACAAATTGGGAGCTATTATTAACTCCCCAAGTGATATTGACATCCTACAGAAAGGCCTCACTGAGACCAACAACTGGTGTCAGAACCATGGCCTTAAGCTCAATGCCAAAAAATGTGTCGTCACCCCCTTTGGGAAAAACCTGGTTCCCATGAATTATCACATCAATGGTAGTCCACTGAAGACAGAAAGTATTATAAGAGATCTGGGAACACAGGTTAACAGCAGCCTCTCTTTTGACCACCACATTGCCGCTGTGATCAAAAAGTCCTTCTATGTGGCACATCTCATTACTAAGGGTTTTGCATCCAGGAAGAAAGAGGTCATTGTCTCCCTCAACTCTTCCCTCATTAGGCCAGTCATCAAGTAAAATGCCCCATTTGCATGTACCTCACTAGACACCTGCAACAACTGGAGATGCCGCAAAAGTACCTCACAAAGAGGATCCTAGGCCTTAAACATTTGTCCTAGATGAGCAGACTCAAAAAACTCTAACTATTCTCTGTCTCATATCGCCTACTTAGAGGTGATATCTGATTGACATACAAAGCCATGGCTGATCCAGCTCTGTTAGAAATCCTACATCTAAAAAAATCCCAGTCCCTCCGCACCACATGCTCCAGTGACCTCAATCTCATTACCACAATCAACAGAATGTGCTGAAAGGACAGGTTCATAACCCAGATACTACCCTTGATATGGAATAGACTTACCATACATGTCAAACAGAGCACCTCACTGACCCTCTTCAAGAGAAATCTTGATGAGTGGATGGGAAATACAAAATTCACCCCAAGGGATCACTCCAGTGGCTCTACTCAACAGGCCGGGTGGCATGATGGCAGGGTAATCCTATGAGCTAGGTTTATAAAGGCTCCAGGTCCATTAGCCTAGTACATACCTATGAACCTATGAACCTGTTAATAAGTGAGGTTACTCTTTGTATGACGTGGTTATTGAATTAACTGTCTATAATATTATGGTTAAATGAAGTAGGTGTAGACTGTGATTGTGTACCAGGTTTTAAAAGCTGGTTAGCTGTTGTCCATAAAAAGCTTTGGGGCTGTTATAATTTCCATTGGAACAACAGGAAGAACAAATAAAACCAAAAATGAGTACAAATGACCAGCACTCGAATCTGCAATACACCATCAACCAACCACAAACGAATTGACCTAGGTTTCGTCTTTATTCAGACTTCTTCAGAATAATACTAAACAATTTAAACCATCCAAGCTTAAATAAGAGGAAAATCATGACATCATTACCTAATTAATTAATTAACATCCATCTTACTTAAAGTAAACTGAACACACTCAAACAATGTTTTTTTAAAAAAAACTGAATTGTGAAATAAAAAGCACAAAAATAGAAATAAATATTAATTACACAAGACATACGATAAAAACATACAATAAAAACAATGAGTTTATGATCCCATTACCCAAGAATATGCTTTAATTTTAAAATTGGGGCAATACTAATGTGGTCATTGATGCCAGGAAAAACCATGGCATTCAACCTTAGTTGCCACCTCATTTCACAATTATCAAGATGAAGGTCTAAAACATTACCCTGTACATCCCTAACAATTTGTTGTATCACACTAAATTTAAATTCATGCCCACCATGCAACTCAATGTGTCTATACAAGGCGTATGTTTTTTTTTTAGCCTTATATCTGACATATGTTCGATAATTCTGTCTCTAAAGGCTCTACTGGTTTTTCCAACATAGAATGCTGGACATTGACCACATTGCGCCAAATACACCACATTTTTAGTATAACAGTCAAAGTGTCCATATAGCCTAATAGAAACACCAGCCACATTCAACTTAGAATTCGTTGGCAATACAAGATGACACACACTACATCTACCACATTTAAAATTTCCAATAGGCCTACCAGTTGGGTTAAAAAAACTGTCGCCCTTCTCTAATAATTGCTTAAATGATCTTGCCTTTCTGAAAACACATTTAGGATGACTACCCAACGTTTCCCATACCAAATTATCAAGCCTAAGTAACTTCCAATTATTAAAAACTATGTCCCTGATGTTAAGTGCATCAAACGAATAAGTAGTAATGAAGTAAATGCCACATTCCTGGCCCCCCTTACCAGCATTGGCCGATGGTGCTTTGTTTCCTCCATTTTTAACATTAGCTGTATCACCATTGTCCTCTACACCCATAATTATAGGGTCATTACTCATTCTACCCTTTAATAATGGCCAATACGTACCATCAACTCTCTTTCGCTTTACCTCCTCTGCTATAACTTTACACATACCTTCAGGATAACCTCTCCTAATGAACATACTTATGACGAAATCTACCTCCCTCAAAAATTCCAATTCATCACTAACCATTCTGGCAGCCCTGACCATCTGACCTTTAATAATTGTTTTTTTCTGATGGTCAGGGTGCCAGCTAGAATAACTAAGATATGAATTGGAAAAAGTAGCTTTCCTGTGGATGGTAGATATTAGGGTGTGCTCAATGGGATCTATTTTCAAATTAACATCTAAATATGTAATCCCCTGTTTACTGAAGGTATGGGTAAACTTCAAGAAGTACACTGTATCATTAATATACTCTAGGAAACAATTAACATCTTCGACACTACCTTCCCATACTATAAACAAATCATCTAAAAAACGGGTGTAGTGCCGAATCTTGGACTTAAACCTGCTTGCAAAAACATATTCCTGCTCCCAAAAAGACATAATATAATTTGCATAAATGGGGGTGCAAGCTGCCCCCATAGCAACACCTGTGACTTGCTTAAAATAATGTCCCTCAAAGAAGATGAAATTGTTATTTAAAACTATCTCCATCAAGGTAACAAGCACATTTATACGATCCTGATCATACAGCCCAGTTTTGAGAAGCTGCCACTCTAACCATTCTAATCCTATATCATTAGGTATAACAGAAAAAAGATTGACGACATCAATAGTAACCAAAATAATGTTATCATTAATTTCTACAGCTGTTATAATTTGCTATCTGCATATTAATATAATATTTTTATACGTTCTGATTTGATTTTAAGGGAGTTTCTGAGATGTTTTTTGTATTGACAGGTAGATATAATTTTAGCTTGCTTCCATTTTGTCCCTCTTTTATGAGCAATTTACTACTATTTCAAGGCCATATTACTGGATTCAATTCAATTTAATTATTGTGGTCCTTATTGGTGCCAGTTCATTTAGTATGTTAAGGAACATTGAGTTAAAAAGCTACAGCAACATCAAGTGGAAGGGTTTGAAGAGCCCGATAGTCGACTGATTTTAGTGCTATAATGAATTAGTCCTTACTAAAGGAGGAGAGGTTACAAGTAAGGATGTAGCAATGCTGTTTTTTGTTGGGTTTATGATTCCTTATTGTGAGGATGCATAGGTGACCACTTGGTATTGGGTAAGGCACCTGTTGAGAGAATTTTGTTTGGTGTCTTAGAGAGAGAAGCCAATCTAAGGTAAATGCTGTACCAGAGTTTTTGTTGTACCTTGTGTGAGTTGACATAAGCTGGGTGAAACTATATAGGTTAATGCTATTAGAAGGACTGTTACTGTAGATAGTTTGTCAATCAATATGCAGGTCTCCTAAAATAATTCTCTTGAGTGAAATTGTGGTTGATACTCAAGACAGAAGTTCTTCAACAGTAACCATGTTATTGCCTGGGGAAGTAAGCACCTATAATGCAAAGTCTTATGTGAACATTAATTTGGAAGGATGCTCTAATTATTGAAAAGAAGGTGTGGGGATATTACAGGCATAGAGAGGTTTAAAGTATTCTTAGAGATAATGGCCATTCCACCACTTTTTTATGGGTTTTGTCAAGTCTTACGTTGTTATATCCTTGCAGTAAGATTCATTCAGCTTTTCATTCTTGTTTAAGCCACATTTCTATGGCTACTAGTATATCTGGTGAGTGGTAGGCCACAAAAGTAAGTTTGATTCAAAAGCTTTCATAGGATTTGAAAGCTCGTAAATGATATAACTTTGTCAAGTAGGCAATAGGCAGAAACACAGTGCCCCTCTGTGGAACAAATGTCTTTAAACAGCATTAGAGCCTTTGTTCAGCCACACTTTTACTTTAAGTGCACTTCAGAAAGACTTTCTAACATCTTCTTGTTTTACCTTCTGCTTCTGTTTTTTTTGTTGTCCTAGCTTTTCTTAAGAACCCATAATCATTAATTAGATTAGGTCTTGCAATAGAGACATGTTTAATAAATGTATTTTTCCCAATTGTGAGCATAATTTTGGTTATTAATGCACAGCATTAGAGTTGTGTCAGCTTCACAATTAACAATTAGTGGCTACTCACCCAGTGGTGTAGTTATATCCTGCCTGCATACCTGATTAATGCAAGATTGCAGGAGGTCTGTAAACAAGACTACAATGCTCTGGACTAATTGTAAAGATATATTTTTTTAAACTGCACGTGCAAAAGAAAGTGTTGATCTTGCATGAAAAGAGGGTTCTTTTATGTAAAGATTCACAAAAACATTCTTTGTTGAAAACCAAAGTTTCAAAAAAAAAATCCAGTAATCTTTATCATTGATTCTTATCCTGAACAAACTATAGGTTTTTGCAGTTTATACATTTATTATATGCTACAAATTACTGTTATACTAAAATATGTTAATATAGATGCCTCACTGTAAGGGGGCACAGCTGAGGTAGATTTAACCTAATAACAGAAAGGTTATAATAAACAATGCAGCTGGAGCATATGGGCTTCAATGTATAGTGAAACGCAATGTTCTCAGCTATCTTACAACAAAATGCAAATCTGTTTCTATAAAATGTGCAGCAGTTTGATACAGCATCAGTTCACTACCCAGCTTCATGCAAAATGCATAATGAATTACAGTGAACGGCTAAATCCTCTAATGATGCTATTAACTCATTCAAGCCTATAACACCATTTTGCATACCTCCAGTTTACACCCATAGCACCTTATTGCAAACAGACATTTTTTGGGTCTGGCTTCTTTAACTAAGTGATTTACTAGCTAACAATAAACAGTATTAGAAAGTCTGTGGAGATATTAACAAAATGACACCAAGTTTGTTAGTCTCTGATGTCTTGCAGCAGAGAAATTAATCACTGTTTGTCAGTTATTATTCATATTTTTATATTTATGTTCATATTTTCTTACCTCGCCTCAACATGATATTGAGAGCTGTGGTGTAATATGCCATAGTGGAAATCAGGAAAATTAATTATCAGTGTCCTTTTATATCACAACATACCTGATATATTGCTAGTTGTTTGCTAGTAATTATGAAAATAAGTAATATTTCCATTATGTACTTGATACTTCTAAAGCCAAGTGACTTAAAACTATCACATGACATCAGGTGAAACCTTACATATTGTTGAAGAAAACTATCATTGAAGTTTGCACTGTAAGCACATCTTGAGTAATATTTAATGTTATTTACATTGGTAATTATACAATTAAGCATGTTTTATATTTTAGTAAATATCTAAATAAACATGCTCTACTAGTAAAATTTATTTTTGTCATACAATCACTTATATCTGGTTAATAAAATTATCTAAAATATATGTTTAGGTTGTACAGTTTCCAATATATGACAATTTGGGAAAGTACAGCAAAAATTTTATTTTGCATGCATTAAAATACATTACATCATTTGTGGAAAGACTATGAATGCACCTGACTGTTATCACTGAAATAATGCCTCTTACTAATAACATTGCTATTTGTACAGTTTTAATACATTTTCTTGTTCACAAGGATATTTACATTTGTTTACATTATGCTGTTTAAGTTTATTTTTCAGAAAATGTCTGGAATGCAAGATGTGTATATGCTGCTAGACGTGTGATATTCCACACCATATAGGTGTTAATATAGCAATAACCCACGCCTGGGTGTGGGTAATGCTAAATTTACCCACGGTTGGTGTGATTTGGTCCCGAGGGCGAAGCCCGAGGGACCAAACAAAGCCAACCGTGGGTAAATTTAGCATTACCCACACCCAGAAGTGGGTTATTGCTATTATACCATGACATTATTTAAGAAAAGAAACTATTACTTTTCTTAAATAATGGCATAGTATAATGCCTGTTTACTGCCCTTCCGCAGATGTCTGGCATCCGCGTAGTTCTGATGTACTGCGCGCCGCGCAGTACATCAGAGTTGAGCAAAAGCAACGGAGAAAGCAAGATCTCCGTTGCTTTTTATGTCTCGCTATGTTAAATGAGTTTAACATAGCGAGACAGTTTTAAAATAAGCAACGGAGATGTCCGCTGCTTATTTTAACTGTCTCGCCATGTTAAACTCATTTAACATAGCGAAACACTAAAAAGCAACGGAGATCTTGCTTTCTCCGTTGCTTTTTAAAACACTGTCTCACTATGTTAAATGGGTTTAACATAGAGACAGTTTTAAAATAAGCAACGGAGATCTCCGCTTTATTTTAAAGCTGTCTCGCTATGTTAAACCCATTTAACATAGCAAAACAGTGTTTTAAAAAAACGAGTTATACTAATGGAAAAAAGTCCGGGCGACCGGACCTTTTTCCATTAGTATAACTCGATTTACAACGGGCACGCTGGCCAATCAGCGTGCACGTTTTGGGGGGGTCATGGTATAATGAGATGATATACTCTTTACCAGCAATGTATTTATCATGAGGAATAATTTTACCCATGTGTCTAGTAGCCTCATTAGGTCATAATATACTCAGTTCCTTAATTTATACTAATTTCTAAAAGGAAAATTACTCAAGAAGGTAAATTTGATAATTTCATATTGTATTACATGTGCATTTCTTTCAGATATTTGACTATCCTCAGTTTGTTGCAGTACAAACATTAAACTTATATGGAGGTTGTCAGTATAACTATCATTTCATAGCATGCTTATTTCCCATAGATTGTACCTTGTCTATCTGAAACACACAACTCATGAGAAAAGATAGGAAAGAGAGTTCTCTTACTGCCCCATCCCCAGTTACATTTTCTTCAATCTTTTTAATTACATTGGGTTTTTCCATAAAAAATTGTCAAAGGTTCAATGTGATCATCCCAGTTAACAAAATACAGCAAGTAAATAACATACTAAACAAGATTTTCAGCAACGTATTCAAATACATTTCAACTCAGTTCAAGTTCATAATGCCTGTTGATGAAAGTTATCTTTGACACCTCTATCTTCTAGAAGGCTGACTAAGCCTACAAATAAAAATCCCTCAAAAAAACTCAGTCACAAAAACTCATTACAGGTCTTGTTGATAATCCAAATGAAAGATATTTCAAGAGAACATAGTTATTATAGTTATTATATAGTGCCAAATAATGATAAACAATAATCCAATGTAGAAAAGAAGACTAAAACGGTTAGTGTATTTATTTATTATTTATTTGACATTTGTTAACTGGGTTAGTCCGACTGGGAAAACAACATTTTTCAGAGGAAGCCCAAGGAGAAAAGCTCCAAACATATACAAAATATATGATAAATTGCAATAAAGTTTATAATAACAAAAGAGAAACAGTTACAAACAAGTAGCATAGAAGAAATTAATACTGATAATCAAGTTTTTCAGAGACCCAATAAAAAAACATGTCTGTAGTAATAACTCATAGCTATGAATGAGCTCAGGATAAATATAAGGATGGAAAACAGAGAAAGTAGATTAAGTGTGAGCAGGGGCAGGGCCAATGTTTTAGCAAGGTGTCCTGGAGAGATATTTTTTAAGCTATAACAAAGATAGTTCTTAAGGTTAGAGGCAGATTATTCCATGCTTTAGCTATGGAATGGCTGTAGAAAAATGTACCTATGTTTTTATTAGGTTTGTGAATTTCTAAGAGGTGAAGATTAGAGCTTTTAGGAGTATGTTTTGGGGAGTAGAGATAGATGAGGTTTGAGAGAGCAGGGCAGGGAGAGGGTCAGTTTAGGATGGAGTGAGAAATGTGTAGTTGAGGAAGAAGGCATTGTTGCTGGAATTCAAGCCATTGTGGGTTTTTTAAAGCTATGCAGTGGTGGGAGTGGTATGGAATATTGGCAGCAAATCTAGCAATTTTATTATAAGTGTTTTCAAGTTTAAGAGATAGGCTGGATTGTAAGTTAGTGAGGATGGGTGTGGTGTACAATAGTGTAGGCAGTAGGAAGGGTTGCGCAAGAGAATTTTTAGCTTCATTAGTGATATATTTTTTGTGCCTGTACAACATCCCTAGCTTTTGGTGGGTCTTTTTGATAGTGTGTTGAGTGTGGATGATGAATTTAAGTTGGTCATCAATAGCTGCACCAGGCAGGTTTTGTATGTTGTTCAACAGAGATAACGGTGTTACTTGGGGAGGTAACAGTGAAAGTATTGTGTTGTTGCAGAGATTTTGGCAGGAAGAGTAGAAGTTTAATTTTTTAGGGTTGAGTAGGAGTTGATTATTGGTTAGCCAGTGTTCAACTGAGAGGAATGATTCTTGGGTAAGAGTAAGGAGGTGGAAGCGATTGTCTGAACAGGACATAATTGTAGAGTCATCAGCATATTGTATTAAGGAAGAGTGGGGACAGCATGTGTAGGGGTTATTAGTGAAAATATTAAAAAGCAGGGGTCTAAGAATGGAACACTGAGGAACCGCAGTCTAAACAGGAAGGAAGGGGGAAGAGGCAGAGGGCCATCTGACAGATTAGAATCTGTTGGAAAGATAGCTGGAGAACCATTGAAGAGTGGAGCTGGAGAGATTAAGGCTAGTAAGTTGAGATACAAGCAGTTTGTTTGAGACAGTATCAAAAGATTTAGAGAGGTCAAGGAAAAGGCAAGAGACTAGCTTGTTGTTGTCACGAGATTTTGCAATAGTCTGTGTAAAAGAAATGAGTGTCGTAGAAGTATGGGAATGGGGGCAAAACCCATTTTGGGTACAGGTTAAGAGTTCTTCCTGTGTAAGATGATCAAGGAGCTGCTTATAAATGCATTTTTCCAGTATATTTGATAGGGGTGATAGTATTGTTGAGGTCTGAAATTAATGGGGTAAAAAAGGGTAATCATCAAATAAAAATATGTAGCGGGAGCTCAGAATGTACAGCAAAATAAAACAGAAATAAGATGCCTAAAATGTTACATTGTTATCAAATAAAAGTCTTCCGGTAACCACAAAGGTGGTATTCATCAAAATTTTAACCACAATCTATGCATACGTAAGATAATACAAAATGTAGTAACACTCAAACATTCCCTTAAAGCAAATGAAATGATCTGTTGAAAAGAATTTGAACAGAATTGCATGAGTGTGTTATATACAAATTTATATTTCATCTAATATTCTCTTAATTTCTCAGATGAATTTATTTCTGAGTAATATAATCCTGCATATAAAAATAACAGCTTGACAGCCATAATTTGAAACAGTTTATAGCTAGATTTTAAATCAATCCAGTTAGTGTAAATTTAAAGCAAGAAACACTCATGGGTTGACTGCCTGAAATAAAGATTTAAAAGGGATTTTTTTGTACAAATGAGCAATATTTTATTGGTAATGTGATACACATTGAGAAATATTACAGTTCTATTCCATTCACACGTATAATGAATCCTAGTTGTGAATAAAGTATACAAGTACTCTGAACTCTTGCCTGCTGCAGGCATGTTCCCTCCTACAAGTACACATCAGAATGTAATCCAGGAAAATGGATACAAGACTGTACCATATCATCTCTGCATTACAAAGTCAATTCATCAAAAGTTAGCTTTGTAAATAGAGATGGGACTTGACAAGAGAACATGATGGGATAGAACATTAGTCCTGCAATGCTAAAACAATGAACCTGCCTCTATGAAGAGTACCCATTATGTAGAAGGCATGCAGTGAGGCTGGTAGCACTTATAGGGCATATCTAAGACTGCTGGACCAACACAGTAGGAGGCAATAGTTGTGGTCATTGTTTACATATCTGGTACAGAGTTGGAAGGATGTTGATATGGTTAGGGACCCCACAAAGAGCAGTTAAGAAGAGCCCCCATCCCATTCCACACCCAATTCCACATGCCCCCCCCCAAAGCTTCCTCAGCCTAACCGCTGAACCACTGCAAGGCCTTCTACCTTTCCTGCTCCTCCAGCCTGCAGTGTTCCTTTCCTCATCATGCCTTTGCTTAGACTATGGCTTTGCTACCTTCTTGAAGCTATTACTATGAGACATTAACATGTGTCTTTCACAGTTTCCTTCCCAGTGTCAGTGTGTGTGTTCTCAGGTATGCATAGATTTCCTTTGTGCCATGCCATTTTCATATTCTTTCATGTTTAGTTCGCTGTCCCTATTCCAGTATGCACTATCACACTTTCGCTGAATTAGCACTGTTTGCATTTCCCTTTAATCTCTGCCACTGCTCTTTACTTTTTGTTGTTCTTGTCTAGTTCACTCATTTTCCAGAACATTTTTTTCATCTTACTGTGTCTCTCTTTTTTCTTTTTCTTTTTTTTTTTGCTTTTCATTAACTTGTACAGTCCTGTTTGCTGTTGTTGTTGATCTTTTCTTCACTCAGGTGAGTGTTGTTCCATTGTTTTAAGCCTCCCATGTAGGGGGTAGAAGAGCTGAACTATCACAGCCAGTGCTGAAATATCTGGTTTCCTCCTGACCTCTTTGTGCTGTTTGGGTGATGCTGCCACTTCATTAAGCATCTGCCATGCATTTTCTTCCTAGCATTTTGAACTGCCCTGCTGTGCTTCTCTGAGTTTCTTTTAAAATCTTATATGAAACAACACACACTGTAGAAAGCATGCGGTCATATCACTATGGATAAATGATTCAATATTTGATCAAGTACTATAATTCATGTTTATGTGTTCTCGATCTAAGTAAAAACATGGATGGAAAACATTCATTTAATCCCTAGTTTCTGGATGCTTCCAACACCATCTGGCAGTAATATTTTCTCACGTCCAACATGAACAAGTCATTGCTTCAAATAACAATGTGAAACAAGTGTAATATGTGGAATTTAAAACATCTTCATCCTACTTTCATTTAAATTCTTGTAAAAAAAATGTGTGCATACCTCTCAACTGTCCAGATTTTCACAGGATGTCCACATTCTTTCCTCATATTTTTGGCCTGTTTCTCATGGAATTTGTGGTTTTCTGGCAAAACCCCGAGGACTGAAGTCACTAAATTATAATATGCATTTGAGTTTCAGATTTTATATCCTTCAGAAAATGCATGCTAACACATATTCTGTTACTCCAATAACTTTCTAAGTTTATAAGAGGAATATTTAAAATCTGTCCCTAATCTTATCCCCTACTATTTTAGGCTTTGTTCAGATATTTTACACTAAGAGGTTGAGAGGTGTGATTCTGTTCATAATTATTCTGCATGTAATTCAATTCATGCTTCCCTAAATTCTAAGCATAGTCATCTGAATATTTCCCTGTAGCAGTTTTATTTTGTTAACAAGATGAATTGAAGATTGTGTGGCTGACTTGGTCACCAATAAACCTATGGTAGTGCATGGCAAGTGGTGATTACGTTCCAATATCCAGAAGAAAAAAAATGGTTAAGTGCTATTTTAGCATGCTAGATCTAATCTTAACAAATGTTAAACACCCCCCCTGCTTAGCTTGTTAAGATCAGGTCTCATGCTAGGCAATCATATCTTCTAGTGCTAGCCAGTAAAAAACAACATCAGAATAAAAAACATTTGTTTCTGCCTTTTGTCTGTACTTAAAAGGTGTCCCTTCTCTGATAAACTTACAAAGTAGCTAGAATAACAGAATGTATGTTTGCCTGTATTTTCTAAAACTGAAATGTATATCATTATTTAGTAACTTCAATCCTCAGAGATTTGTCCAAAATACAAAGATTTTAACAGGAACAGAGCAAACATATGAGGGAAAAATCTGGACATTCTGTGAACATCTGGACATTTGAGATGCATGGCAAGGTGAGTATCAGCATAAGGGACTGTGCTACACTATCTTTGTGAAAACACTTGCAAAGTGCTTTACCACTTTGAAACCTGGCAAAATGACCAAGACAGACATGAACAAATTCTTGAATGTTTATTCTATTATAGTTAAACTTTTTTGAACTTTTGGATGGAAATGCTGAGACATAGATTCATGTTACCAAAATACTGTGATGTGTTATATATATTGTGTTGTGTTATGGATAACTCTCTACCAATTTGGTATAGAAGGACAAACCTACCCTAGCAAATTCAGTCTTTTGATCTTCATAATAACTCAATTGATTTTTTGTTGCATATTATGTGACTGAAGAAGTTAAATTAACTGTACTATGTCTTCTTTCTCCTGAAAGTAAACATCTGAAATTAAAAAGCATGTCATTCGATTCCTATATTGCAGTATTCTTAGTGTGGGATACCTCGCCTCAGGTGACCCGAGCGTCAGATCCTTATACAAAAGCTTAAGTCTGGCTGCTGTATGTGCATGGGATGTCACACATAGGGGCATAAACGTGGGACCTTAAATGTGATGTCTGCATGCACAGACCTCAGAACTTTTCAGCCGCAGTCAACAGTCACATCGATTGTTTCGCTCCTCTACTCTGAAGATTTCTAAAGCTAAGTACCCCGTTGGGGATTTTGTTTTAATTCTTGCTTGAGCTTGGTTTGCTGTACCCAACCATTAGCCAATGTCTGCTAAAAAGGGTAAATGCTGATGTGGGTTCTAGATTCCATCAAAGGATATGCATTACCATTGTGTTTTCTGCCTAGGCCGAGAACACAACCATACCTCTTGCCCTGTTTGTCAATCATTTGATCCTAAGACCCTCCAAAGCCGTCTGGCTACCCTAAATTTGTATTTAGAAAACCAGAAGCTCAAAAAGTTAGCGATCAGGATGGATCCTGAGTTGGCCACCCTGGCGAAACCACCATGGAAAAAGGCCAAGGTTCCAAGGCCTAGTATTTCTGCTTCTCCACAATTGGATGCCCTGCCAACTTCTGATTTAGGAGTTGAGAGACGTCTGTTAGAGCTGCCTACCTCAGTGACTCCCCTGAGGAAGCCGCTTCAGAAGTAATGGCCAGCATGTCCATGGAGATAGCTCAGGCGTTGGTCCCTACTGATGTCGAGAGGGAACCAGATAATGCTGGACAGCCGACTGGGATGTCATTACCTGAAGCCCCCTACTCCTATTCAAGCCCCTGAATCCAGGCCTTCTCCTAAGACAACTCCTTTGAAAAGGAAGCAGAAAACAAAATGCATGTCTCCACCCACAGAGGGAGTTCCACACTGGCAATCCTTCTCCAACTCTTTGATGCAGGCCTTCATGATCCTTAGGACCATGACCTCTTCCTTCTCCATCATTCCTGTTCTCAGTCCTAGGCCTGTCCTGGTAAAACCACCCCTGGCAGACCCAGCAGTGATTGCTGTAACCCCTGGTAAGCAGTCGAGACTGATTCCTTCATTCTCTCTTTTACCTACTGACAAAGATAGTAAAAACATGGACAGGATAGGCAAAAAGGTTTATACCTCTTCCACCCTAGCCTTCAGAGCCATCAACTATCAAACCAATATGATAAAATGTGCTTTGGTCCTTGTATCCCACGCTTCTACTCTCCTGTCTTCCACACTTGACTGCCCTAGCAAGACAGAGGTAGCATTAAAACTGTCCCTGGCTTCTCAAGTAGCTAGGCATTCTATTAGATGTTGTTATGATGCAGCAGAGGCCTCTGCAAGGTCCGCAGCTTCAGCATCAGTACTCCGCAGATACTCTTGGCTATGCCTTCGACCCCTACCAGAGGATTTCAAGTCAAAAATCCTAGATGCCCCTCTAGATCACAGCTGCCTGTTTGGTAAACAGTCTGCAGACCTCTTTATAAACCTTCAGGAGAAAAGTAAAGAGCTTCAAGACATCAAGTGCCTGCTGGTGTCTTTCATTCTGAAATATTGCAGGAATTACCCTGCTAAGACCACCTTTGTCAGGAAGACACCCTCCCCTACTACCCCATCCTCTTCCAGGCATAGGAGATGAACCAGGAGGCAGACCACCTCCAGACCAGCAGCCTCACAGCCTACTCAAAGACAGCCCTTTCATGACAGAAATGGCTCCAAGAATGTGTGACTGTCTTGCCCACCTCCCCTTGTCAGCTCACCTCTTCCACTGTCTCCCCATTTGAAGATCCATTACCTCAGACCACTGGGGTGATGGCAATAATACAAGCGGGATATTTCCTCTCTTGGAAGGAAAAGCCCTTTACAAGGGGCATTCCATTCCCCTCAAAAATCAACTACACCTTTTTCCACAGGTCCTACAGGACCTTATGAACCTAGGAACTATAGAACCTTTCCCTCCAGGACAGGAAGAAAAAGACTTTTACTCAAGATTATTTCTGGTCCCCAAAAAAAGATGGCCCCTGGAGGTCAGTACTAGATCTGTCCTTTCTAAATCTATTCCTAAAAGTTCCATCATTCAGAATGTTATCCCTACAAACCCTTCTTCCACTATTGCCAGTCCAGGCCTTTATGGCCACACTTGATCTGAAGGAGGCCTTCCTCCATATCCCAATCAAACCCTCCAATAGAAAATACTTGCATTTCACTGGGCCATGTTCACACTTTCAATTTACAGCCTTGCCCTTTGGTTTGTCTACCACACCCAGGGTATTCACAAAATGCCTAGCTCCAGCTATATATTTTTGAAGAACCAAAGCTGTCCAAATTTATCCCTACCTAGATGACTTCCTCACTCTAGCAGAAAGAGAGGACACCCTACAAAACCATCTGCAGTTCACCATTTCCCTGCTTCAGAGCCTGGGGTTCTCCCTCAACATCCCAAAATCATCCCTATCCCTTCAGCAGGACAAAATCTTTCTGGGCTGCAGTATTAGAAAAGACCTGATGTGGGAATTCCTCCTGCAGGACAAAGTACTCTTCCCCTCTACCCACTTCTAAAACCTAATGCAGGTTCAACAGATATCTCCAAGACAATTATTGTGGGTCCTGAGGCTAATGGCAGCCACCATCTGTATGTTGCCTTTGGCCAGAATGCATATGAGAAAACTGAAGAATGTGTGGCCCCAACACGAACACCCTCTAGAGTTTCAGATTACACTCTTGCTCTCCCTCAATGCAGAACTAACTTGTTCAACAAACAGTAATGAACCAAGGCCTTCCACTGCAACCACTCACCCCAACCCAGCACATGCATACAGAGGCATCAGACCTAGGGTGGGGGGCTACACCATAAAGGGCTTCATAGTACAGGAGACCTGGCATCCTTTCCTCCAAAGGAAACATATCAATATGAGGGAAATGACAGCAGTCCTTCTGGCTCTGAAAGCCTTTCTACCTATCCTGCAACCAGACCCCCCTCAAATCTTCACAGACAATATAACAGTCATGTGGTACCTCAACAAACAAGAAGGAATGAAGTCCTACCTCCTTTGCTGGATAACAATCCAAACATGGGACCTTGCCTCCAAAAACAACTTATCCCTGCAGGCAACATGCATTCCTTCCCAGGACAACCAACAAGCAGATGTTCTCAGCAGAACATCCTCTCTACAGCATGAGTGAATGCTGAACAGGGACATTTTTCTAGAAATTGTCGACTGGTGGGGCACTCCTCAGGAAGACCTGCTTGCCTCCCCACAGAATAGACAATTGAAGAAATTCCTCACCAGTGATCACTCTCCACTTGCTTGGAGGGTAGATGCCTTCAGCATTCCATGGAAGTGATGGTTTTATATGCATTTCCACCCTTCTCTCTCATTCAAAAAGTCCTCCTGAAGATCAGGAAGGCCAAACCCAAAATCTTGCTGGTGACTCTCTATTGGCCAAGGCATCACTGGTTCTCCCTACTACTCTCACTAGCCAAGGGTAATCATGACAAGTTATCCCACAAGGTGGACCTACTCGCACAACAGAAGGGATCTCTCATTCATCCTCACCTACAGATGGTAGGTCTAACACTCTGATTGATAAACTTTTACTTCCTTTCAGAAACCACTACTCTGAGGATGTGCTTTGAATCCTGAGGGAGGCCAGGAAACCTACTACAAGGAGATCCTACATGTCAAAATAGGAAAGATTCTCCATGTGATGTCTAAATAGGCACGGGGATCCCTTTCAAGCAGATATCCCTCTATACCTTACTTATGTGTGTGTGAACATCTCAACGCTGGCCTTTCATACTCCTCAGTGAAAGCCCACCTATCTGCAGTCTCTGCCTGCTTACCACTCAAACCCCCTCTACTAGTCAGGCTAGATGTTAAATTATTCCTGAAAGGAGTCCTGCACATCAAACCACAAAGAAAGCCTGTCCCACCTCCTTGGAGCCTATACTTCATCCTGGAAAAACTAACACTGCTTCCATTTGAACCAGCCAGTACTGCAACACTCCAAATGTGCACATGGAAGACTGTACTGCTGGTGGTCCTTACCTCTGCTAGAAAGGTGTCAGGGTTACAAGCTCTCATGGCCTGCTCATCCTACACTACCTTCTACAAGGATAGGGTGACCATGTGCACTAACCCTTCCTTCATGCCAAAGGTGGTCAATGAACTGTCCTTAAACCAATCCATTCACCTGCCCATGTTTTTCCCCTCACCCACTAATGACAGTGAGAAGATATTCCGTTTCCTGGACGTGCACAGACAACTAAGGTTTTATTTAGAAAAAAACTAAATCCAACAGAAAATCCAACCAACTCTTTGTATCCATCAACCCCAGAGCCCTGGGCAAGGCAGTCTCCAAACAAACCATTTCCTGCTGGATCAGGAAAACTATCTGCTTCTGCTACTCCCACCATGGCAAGAACCTACTCCATGGAGTAAGAGCTCATCCTACCAGGGCCATGGCATCCTCCAAAGCCTTCCTCAAAGGCCTGGACACAGCCTCTATTATGGAAGCAGCCACGTGGTCCACCATGCACATTTTTACCAGACACTACAAATTGTACCACATCTCCAGAGCCAGGTCAGGGTTTGCTAGAGCAATCCTGTAGGGCTTTCTGGAATCAGCTACCCCTACCTCCACCCTTCCTTCTAACTAAGCAGTGGCACTCTCCCACACTAAGAATACTGCACCACAGGAAAAGAAGGACATAGAATAGTTGTGTAAAATCTTACCATAACCATAGATGTCCTTCTCTTCTATGTTGCAGTACCCCCCCACCTATCTCCCTTTTTCCAATTGACCTGTTTAAAGCGCACCATGGGGGTACCCCCTGGACTATGGTCAGACTAGTCAGCAAATGGCACTTTGCACTTCTTGTTGACATCATTTGGCTCTCTCTTCTGGACTGTCTGACTGGTCAGTTAAGTTCTGAGGTCTGTGCATGCAGACATCATATTTAAGGTCCCTGGTTTATGGCCCTATGTGTGACGTCCCACACACCTGCAGTAGCCAGGCTTAAGCTTTTGTGTAAGTAGCCGACGTTTGGGTCACCTGAGGTGGGGAATCCCATACTAATAATACTGCAACATGGAAGAGAAGGACATCTATGGTTATGGCAAGATTTTACACAACTATTCTTTACCCAGGATATGAATTATGTAGTATTAGGAACCCCCAGATATTTTATAATGAAGTCCATAATCCACAGAATAAGAGATTATCAACAACTGTTGCAGAGGATTAACTGAAATACACGCATGACATGGTAATAGAATCATGTATTTCAATTCACAGCTGTATTTCACAGAAAAAAATCCTCAGACTTGACTGTGGCAGTTAGTCCATCTTCATCCATCCATTCATTCATTAACTCATACATCCTGATTGTCCATCTTCATTTCTCCATTCATTCATACATCGTGATTTTTGTTTATTAGTTTGCTGATTCATTAAGCACTCTACTTTTTTCTATTTCTTTATTTGTGAATACATATTTTATTTATTAGAGAAGGTCACATAAGCAGATAGACATGCTTGTGAGGTATTTAGTGAGAACGGGATGGTTAAATGACTTGGTTAGAACTACAGAGAATACAAAGGCTGTCTATAAGACTCATGCAGTCTTATGCTAGATTCAGAAACTGTAACCTATGTCTTAAAATTGTAACTATTCATTAACCATATTGGATGCCTTATGTGGCAATCCAGTGGAAATCATTTTTTATTATTAATTCATTCTCTGATTGCAAGCTTAGCTTACTTCAGAGTCTCAGTGGAGGCAATTTCCATCATGCCACTGATAAGACTCAGTTCCCATCATGCCACTGACTAAGTACAATTCAAAAAAACTAACAATGAATGGGGTGCCAGCCTATATCATGATCCACAAGTCATGAACTTTTATTGAGATACATCTAACTACAACCAGTCTGGAGGAATGCCAAGTCAACTACTGTAAACCTTTGGAATGTGGCAGAAACTGGACCACCTACAGAAAACTCACACCGACACAAAAGGGATTTACATATTCTGTGCAGAAGGGATACAGCTAAAAACAGAACTGGTGAGTAAAATACTCTGAGGCCTCCCCAAAACACCATGTTCTGCTTTATAAACCCTTCAAATTAGTGTTTCATCTTTGCCATTTACTTAATGTCACGAACGTTTTGCACATCTGTGCCACCCTTTAGTTTATTTACATGTCGATCATGTAAACTTACTAGGTTCATGTGTCTCAATTTAGGTGCATAATGTGCTCACACTACCTTTAATTTATGATGCAAGGGGGTGCTTGTCTTGAGAAGTGTAGATAAGCTTTGATTTACTGTTGTGCTAGTCAGAATTCATAAGGCAGTTCTCAAATCACACAATACTGACAGCAAATATGTCCACAGAAAAATAGAAATAGAGAGTAGTGGCCATATGAATATTGGTACAGAGTATGTCTGAACTAACTGAGAGAAGGACAGAGGGACAGTGTGACATATAGATGGATGCCTTAAATAGATCTGACCTTACAACATAGGCTGTGCTGAGCTTGTCATCTGGAGACTAAGATTACAACTTAATTTGATGACACCTTGGAAAGTCAATCATCAGATTTGGAACTGTCCACTCCTAGAACTACTGGAAGACTGGAGAGACATCCTGCTAACCTGATAATTGGAAGGGATTTTGTGGACGGGAGCCACAGATGAATGGATATATGCTATTGTACATCTGGAGAAGGCAAGGTACAGAGGCACTACTTGTGATCTACTTTCTGTGGGAGAGGGAGATGGTACAGTGAAACACACACAGGGCAGGACTACTACATATTGAGAAGAAAGAAGATCAAAAGAGATACACTAGTGTGTGATGCTTTCTTCAAATTAAATGCATGCATGCTCAGCTTTACTAAACCGATATGGTTTCAGTGGTACAGGAGTATGGTGTGAGTTTTAATGAGCATGCATATTTGTGCCCATGTGTATGTGTATGTGTGTATATGTGTATCTACACGAGTACTTGGAGCATTGAAACTATGCATTGTGAAGAAAAAAGTACCTTTTCAAACTTTCTTCACTTGAAAAGTTTGACGAGACATGATTCCCTTTCCAGTTTTATGAGCATGCACACTCTGATACCACTAAACTGTTTTCAGTTTTGGAAGGCAGGATTGTCCCATGTATCTGTTTGCGTGTGTCTGTCTGTCTCCCTGTGTCTTTACAAGAGAGTTTGATGTACGCAAGCAGTGAGAAGTGAAGGAAAATTTCCTCTATAAAGTATTGAGCCATAATTCCCTTTCAGTTTTCATTTTTGCTCCTTCCCCAGTGAGTTTTCTCCAGGTCACACACTGACAGTGACATGTTAATACAATCAGCCAGCTGTTCCCTTTAATTAGTGGTCGACAATCATTGAACCATACACATGTTTGCCCTCATTTAAAAGGAGTATACCTTAAAACAAACACACTGCAGATATTATTATTGCTAAGAACATCTAAAATTAGATTAATTTCTTCAGTTAACATTAATCAAGTTTAATTTCTTCAACATAATGTATTACCATTATAAAACATTTCCCCAAATGTATCACTACATGCAGAGTATTATGAAGGACCACTGATTCAGCTATTAGTCATTTAAGGATACACACTGGCACCAGGACACTAATGCTTAGCATCTACTTGTGAACCTGGATGATAACCCCACAAGTTTCAATTGAAAAATTGTATGCTAGATCCTGATATATGTTTTGAATAATCCATTCTTCTCAACTTTTTCTGCTAACAGCTACAACATGCATTGCCAGCAAAACAAGCTTTAGACAATGCATCCTTTGTAAAAGAAACTTCCTTCTGCAGACATGTCATATCTTCTATTCTTTTTTGTGCAATTGCACCCATAAAATATATGCAGAAACAATGAACAATGCCTGGAATGACAGGTTGTCAGGCACCTTTATCTACTTAAGATCAGTAAAATGACTATTACCAAAAGGTACCACATTACAATCTTGTAATTATATGCCTCAGGATTGTAGCCTTATATATCATATGTTTATCACTGATTTATTTTTAGATTCTGATGAAACATTCTTTATAGAAAGGTGCTTTCAACTCTCTTGTGAGTGAGTATCTTAGATCACTTTGTATCAAGCAGAGAAAGCATAGTAAAACAGAAGGTATTACACAAAGTTAGCACTTAAATATCTGCGTTTTTCCCGTGATCCTAGTGTAAGTCTGACATAATATCCATAATATCTATATGTGTGTGTTTTGTGTCCAAACAATTACACAACAAAATTATGAGAGTTTGATCACTTTGCAGGCATATTGAGGAAATTAATCTGCAGGTACTCAGACATTCTTAATTAGAGCGTATTTACTGTCAGAACATCTGATAACTGTGATCAGTTAACTCTAGCAAAACAAGAGATATTCTAACTTGAGTGTGCATGTGTGTGTGTGTGTGTGTGTGTGTGTGTGTGTGTGTGTGTGTGTGTGTGTGTGTGTGTGTGTGTGTGTGTGTGTATGAGTGCGTGTGTGTGTGTGTGCGTGTGTGTGTGTGCGTGTGTGTGTGTGTGTGTGTGTGTGTGTGTGTGTGTGTGTGTGTGTGTATGTGGAGTGTTGCATATGTTTGTTTACAGGTGTTAGACATTAAACAGCTATAGAGAATAAAAGACATCTGATATGCTATACTTACTAAGTACTGCAGAGAAAGAAAAACATCTGATAAGCTTCACTTACTTAGATACTTTGGTTTCACAGTACTCTCTATTACCCAGTTATCTCCTCACTTATTCAGGTATGGTACTCAGAAACTTAAAGCACTGCAGTCACCAGCACAGAGAAAAAGGCTGAATTTTTTTATTAAGAGTATTCCAAAGGACAGCCACCATAGGAATGAATTTTTATCTTAAAGGTTTTATTTCGCTAATAGAATATGTTTTTTTGGAAAGTCATTAAAAGATTCAGCACCTATGCTGTCTTCGCACATAGAAGACTTTGTTAAGGACACACACACACACACTATTTCAGCAAGCTGTGGCTGTTATGGACCTTATGTGGGTATGGCAAGTGGTCTTAATGATATACATTACAAATGTATTAAAAAAATCTTATAAAAATAAAATAGAACAATCATAAGCATATAAAAAAGGCTGTCTTACAGAACATGTGCTGATTCTAGGTGGTTAAATATTCAGCAGTTATCAAACGAAGAGCCAGCTTGACTGATCAATAACTTCTATGTTGGAACTAAACATACAGATGTGTAAGTTAGACTGGATTAAATGTTTTTCTCAGGATCAGTTAGATTCCAAGATTTTTCATCTTGCATGCAGAAATTGTGCTGAAGTAACAATTTAAATATTAATATTGGGAAATATGTCATTGAATTATTTTTTAAGAAAACATCTACTTAATAGGTGTTCACCATTCAAAAAAAGGATTCAAAGGATCTTTGTTCTATGTACATAAAGACCACCATTTCTGACCATAATATATCTATACAACTTAGAAGTACATTTGCAGTGATACATCTGATACTTTATGCTATTAATTACTAGTCGTAACTAACTGCAACCTCCCTTTATGTAAGTTTGCTGAGGTCTGATAAACAATATGATGTCACTTCCTACACTTTCTTAACTAAACATCATGTCCTGATGGCATGCAATGTATATCACTTAAAGATTAACATAGCTGAGATTTAAGTAAAGAGAAATATTTTGCCCCCCCCCCCCCCCACATACACACACGCACGCACTGTATGATCATTGCATTGGAGGTTATTTGCAGGTGTTTCTGCTTAGTTTACTAGAACCTATTTATCCCAGTAATATTTGAATTACTACGTCTATAACTCAAAAGATGTCCAGGGCAAACACAAATTTTGATAAAGTAGCACTAAAAATAAACATTAGCATCATCAAGAAGTGACTCTGTTTAGTAACACATGGCTTTCTGTGACCCAGAAATAAACTATTTTTTATATTAAAAGTGTTCAAAATGTAAATTACTTATGTGACCAAAACTATTACGTGGAGAAATATATTCAACTTTCTTTATGACCATAGGTCCTGAATGTGGTCACATAATATGAACTTATTATTCTATGACTGATCAATTCAGACTTGAGTAAAATACCTCCATCTACCTATTTTGTAAACTACTTTTCTTTCTAAACTTGATTGAGGTACTAGCAAGCTGAACAGGGCAGAAATGATTTCTCTAACCCCAGATATTTCAGTTCAGTTAAAGAGTTAAACTCTCTCCACTGTGTTCTATATCTGCCCCAGGGCCTGCTTCAAGTAGGCCATACCTCTTACAACTACTTTTAGATGCAACAAGGGGTCATCCACACAAGGTGCTCAAACCACCTCAACTGACTCCTCTCAAATAAGAGAAAATATTTGTAGCCTGAGATTGTTCTAGATAGCCAGGATCGTCACTGTTAAGGAGCACACAATTATTATCCAGTGGACAGAACCTAATTTCTGTTCTGTATTTCCATGATCTCTTTCTCTAAGTCACTATCCAAAAGTCATGCCTTAACTGAGCATGGTGGGAGACTGAACAGTAAGCTGGGAACTTTGACCTAGGATTCATTTCTCGATTCACCACTATAGTCTTATACTGTTGTCTTTGCAACCATCCTCTTATTAGATTCAGTCTCCTTTACTTTCTCTGATGAAAAGGGCTCCAAGAAGACAGTATCTCTCTCTTTCTCATTCTCCTTGTCACTTCCTTCAACCTTTTCTGAGAGCTTCATAACACTGGAAATACAAATTAAAGTAAATGGGTAATAGCACTGTGTACACATCATTTACAAAATATTAATATTGGTTTGTACCAAAACAGTAATAATACTTGCACATGAAAAAAAATCTGCCTATTATAATGTATTAATTAAGAAACTATTTCTGAAAAGTAGGGTTAAAAAAGTAAAGAATCATGGAATGCTGACATCGTCTACACATGATATAATCTGATGCTATCAACTAACAACCGGTATAAACAAAAGATGTGTATGATGAAATGTAAGGAATAACATTCAAGTTTTAAAAGAATAGTTATCAAAAATTAACTGGCAACATTTCCTACAATACAATGACCCTGATGCTTTCACTGCATCACCAGCTGCAATACTCATAGTAATGCAGGAGAAATATTTTCCAAACGTCAACAGAGCTTTCAAAAACAATCATAAACTATGTAAGACCAAAGTGCTAGTATCTCTTTTCAAATAAAGTGGCAAAGCTTGGGAGGTATGGCAAAATTTGTTCCTCTATGAACATGGGCAATTACATTGCTTATAAACACCTTGCCAGAAACTCACAGGAGGCAATAGGCAAAATTTAATAAAACTCCCTAAGAAATGCCCAAAAACCAGTTCTGCAACTTTGTTAACACCACTGGGCACTCCTTGTCTAAAAGCTGCTACATAGGAAGATGCAATATTTACCCTTACAGGCCACCACTCCATTGTAGACTTTTTAAAAGGACTCTGAGACCTCCTTACCCCAATTTCCCATCCAAATACTCATCTAACACCCATGCTGGAGCCCCCAACTCACCCTCATATTCGTCTTCAAAATAATAAAAAGTGAAATAAATTGAGTCATTTGTTGTTAAAATCCCTGAAGGCACATTCACTGGAGCAGATGTCTTCCTCCATTAATTTATTACATTATACATCAATCATACTTGGGAATTCAATAAAGCCTACATGGCCATGAACATTTTTAGATTCAGTAATCACTGTTGAGCAGCGTGCATGCACGTGCAAACGTGAAAAATTCCATGGCATGTATATCACCTCATAAGCAGGTGAATGTCATGCAAATGAGGCAGGTTGAGCAATCCAACAAGCATAAAAGCTTCTGTTCAGATTTCCTGTCAGTGTCCATAGTGTATGCGGAAAAAATCCACATACAGAAGTCTAGACAGCAAAAGGGGATGTAAAACTACAGAAATGTGGACATGAATCCACTGAAAATGTTATACTTCATACACATATAAGCAAAACTATTATTGTGAATGTCAGAAAGAGGAAGGTAATAAATTTTAATAATCTAGGCATGTTTGCGCTATGCGCCACAGTAGCTCTGAAATAACAAGCTGTGTCCTGCAGCTTTGTAGTAATTTTTTTCTTCTGCTGAGAGAAAAAGTATTGGAGCATGGTATCCCAGGAGAGAGTGGTTGTGGTGAGAGCAGCATTAGCAGTAGCCAGGCACCAGCAATTCAAGGGACTCCCCTCCTTTCCATATTCTTCACAAGGTAATCATGCTCTTTCAGTACACACTGCTTGAGTAGTATCCAGTTGCAGAATACCTGTGTAAAACCTCCCACCTTACCTTCACAGGTGTATGTATTACCTTTCCCTCCATTGTCTGTGGTCTGCACAGAAACAGGCACCTTGGATGACTATTTTCAAGGAGAGCATGATGTAAACACCTGCAATAGTTAGTTGCACAAGGGACAACTAGCATGCAGTTCCATGCACTTTCCCCAGATCTCTCAGTCGTCTGATATTTAAAGCCATGAAATGAGTTATCATGGAAATGATCAGTAACAATGTCATACACCTACAGACATTGTACCAAACACAGTTTGTTTTTATCAAGGGCAGATCATGCCTACCCTAACCTCATTGACTGTTAAACTATGCAATGGATGAGGGGAATATGACTCACTCCATCTACCATGGCCTGACAACGAATTTGACAACATTAGGCCATCAGGCATTGCTGAAAAACTGCATAGGTTATTTACAAATTAGTATGTCAGCTGGTGGCTAGCCAAGTGTCTGATAGTCATTATCTGGGAAGATAGCGTTCGGTAGTCCAACACTACAATGAGGCCAGTCACCAGTGGACTGCCCTCAGAAATCATTCATGAAGTTCCCCTGCTAGTCATTCCCTTCTTTGCAGTCACAGCCACTGTCAGTGACCTCTGACTGACTACATGTGCAGATATTTACGAATCAGGAGATTACACTGAATCCCACATAGAATAAACAGTTATCAAGGATGGGCTGACACACATTCAGTTGTTGTCATTGCAACTGACAAATAGTAAATGCCAAGGAATGCATAATACTATCCTTTTGGAAGTCATTCATCCCTGGAAAATATAGTATTGTCTGCACAATGCCCACAGTTGAGCCATTACTCAGGGATTTATGGACATAGATAGTGATCTAGCCTTTGACTGTCACTGGTCATTAAGATGTGGGGACTGATTCAGTTTTCTACAACCTATACAGAAAGGTAAGGCATGTAAATTCCAGACTGTCATTGTTATACTGTATTTGGCACTCACCACACCTATCATTGAGTGCATTGGCACTTTTGCTATGTCACTGCACAGGCATATCTAACAACAGTAAGACCCACAGAGGTTCCATGGTAAACCAATACATAGTGTAGATAACATGTCCTATGCAGACCGTGTCAAGGCCATGAATGTGTAGTCTGTCTCCTACATGCTTTGGAGGGGATGTGTATGGCTGCCATACAGGGAGGTGTGAGATCCTACTGTGTACCTCCTGCATATCCAAAACAGGACTAACACACGTACTATATAAGCTGTTCTACACATCTAAACCCTCACTGTGGAATAAACAGTACATGCTGGAGAGACAGGTATGTAACCCACACACTACACCATATATATAACAAGCTTCCCATGCATGTGCAGCACACATCTGCTGTAATGCACATCATGTGCAAGTCACACAATGGGATTCAGAACAAGACAATCATAACTGGTGTAGGACAAATGTGTGTAATGGACACAGGAAAATTGTAGATGGCTCATCTCCATTCCTACAGCTTGTACATGTGTTAGCTCCCAAAACCATGCTGACACTTATCAAGGGTATTGTAGGACAAATGTCTGTAATGGACACAGGAAAACTGTAAATGGGTTATCTCCATTGCTACAGCTTGTAGATGTTTTAGCTCCCAAAACCATGCTGACACTTATCAAGGGTATCAGACCTTGTCAGAGATTAAAGATGCATTAGTAGGCTGAATGAAGCCATTGTCCTTGTTAGCCTGTTATACACATATGAGCCTATGGAGCCATGTACCTATAGTGGTGTACCTTTCTAAAGACATATTTCGTCTGTACTGACATTCCATCCTGTGCTGTAATGTTTATGGGTTTATTGTCGCTGTGTATCCATAGGTGTCTCACATACAATCCTGAAAATGAAACATAAACAGGCCCATGAGACACCTTTCATTGTGTTAGTATACAGCCATTACAACATCATACAACATAAGGAACACAACCTGATGTGGTTTACTCATTACATATGTCAGCATACAGTATCTGTCAGAGAGCAGTACAAGTAGCATGTCAAAGGCAACAATGAATTACACAAATGCATAGTAATTTATATAGTCACCCTGTGCATCAGACACAGAACTCCATTTCCCTGCATCAGTGATGAGGATCACAGGAATGTGGCACAGGTATAATCACTTGCACAGGGTGTTGTGTGGGGGTGCAGGAGGCCTAGGTTGACCCAATGGGTTGAAAGCATATGTGTGAGTTAGGAAGGGAAGCAGGCAAGATGGCCATGGAACTGTGCCATGTTGTGTCTGTAGGTGACCTGATTGTGAAAGTAGTGAGTAAATGTGTGCATGAACACAGTCAAACATTGTTACATCTACATGTGTGTATGTTAGACAGCTTTGAACTGTGCATGGTAGAGCTGACAGTTCACCATCTCCACCAGAAAACACAGGAACTGGCTCTGCCAGGAGTCTCACTGCCACCTCCATGCCTAAGGTCAGAAGCTGTGTTACTACCTGACAGTGACTGCTGTCTACTGGGACTGTGTCCTCCATGGAAACACCCAAGACCATATGTCCATGGCTTGCCACATCTTGGTGTGGATAGCACAATACCGTCTGGAGCGCTGGATGGACTGCCACTATGGAAGCGTGATTGTGCATGGCCACGTGGACTCTCAGCAGATGTAGTTACTGACCTACATCTATGAATCTGATGCTCAACTCCAACCAGCCATTCCATCACATACAATGTGCATTCCAAGACAGATAGTGTGCGATCTGTCTCAGACCAATGTCTTTCCACTGCATCAGTAAACAGATTCAGGGTATCAGCAATGCAGTGGAGTCAGTCACATATGTCTAATTGTGCTGCTTCCATAAGCCTCAGCATTCATCTAGTGTTCCTTTCAGAATTTACCTGTGCCTCCATGACGGCCTGAAACATATGCCGAGTGACCCCTGATGAGACACCTGCAACAGGTGTTGGAAGGACAGTAGGCCTCCTATGAGTACCCCTATCAATCCACCTGTGTGCAACCTCACGAGATATTTGGCTATGTTCAGTATCGACACTCACTTCAGCCATAGTTGCCACACTTTTCTGTTCAATGTCCCACCCTCTGACTGTCCAATATCTGTGGCCTCCAGCAACTGGGTATGCATAGGCATACTGACTGTGTACAGTGAAAATAAGGGCAGACGAGGGATGTAAACCAATGTGACAGATTCCGCCCCTGCAACCACCAGCTGTGCTTCACTTTGGCCACCATCATCATCAGAGTCTGAAGAGACACTGACATCAGGTTGTGAAGGGGACAGAGACCATCTCCCCTGGTCACCTCTGATAAAAAAGGGAAAAGCAGTACATCAATCCTTGTACTATTACACTCTGCAGTAGTATGTTTCAATATATGTTAAGTTGTATAGACAGTTGTCACTATTACAGACCTGTTTAACCCCCAACCTCATCTAGTAGGACATAAGGACATTATTTTCCAACAAACGTCTGTAGTTACTTGGAAACAAAAACTCTTTAAACAACAATCTCATCAGGAACAATGAGGTATATTGTTGACATTTGTCAACACTCTGCACAGTTAACAAACATGGCAATCTGTAATGTCCTGACAATACTATCACATCTTTCAGTCTGGTCACACCTACAAGACATAGGTATGACTCTAAAGTGTGTACAGTCAGAAAATATCTGTGAAGTTTGCAGCCTGGGATGACACTTTAGGGAATGCATTGCAATAAATCTACATCTGTAACAAAACAGTGTTGTGCTTAACAGGACCATGCCTTGTCCAATTCCTGATATTCCTGTGAAAAGTTGAGGGAGAGGTAATGTAAACACCACTGCATGCTGCACTATAACAGGGTAATACATCCATATATCTTACATTTACAGTAGCTACCATGTTAATTGTTATGTTGGTCAAAATCTGAGCATAAGATTCAAACTATAGTTACCCCCCCCCCCCCAAAAAAAAAACCTGACTGCAACAGTATTCCAATGCTGATCAAACTAAGCCTACTAGGATGCTCCTCTGGAGTGGGAACTGTGGCACCCACATCCACGATATACTGTATGATGGATGCCTGGAAGCTGTCTTGTGTTCCTAGGTTCTTCAGGAATTCCTCAGTGACTGAGAGTGGCTGTTCCACTGCAGACCATCCACCAGTGACACAACAATCCCTGGTCACATCTGCTGTACTTCTGCATGTGGCATTTATCATGTCAGTCACATGGTGTTGAACGTGATCATATGTCCTGCTCTGGTGACCAATGGCATTAACATCACATACCAGGTCAGCCCACAATGCTGCCTGATGTTCCTTGTTTTGCCTCCTCCTGGACACTAGGAGTTAATGATGCTGATGGAGGCCTTCCAGGATTATATCATTCTTGGCATTCATAAAAGGGCCCTGGTGTCTTGCATACATTTTTCTTGAAAGACAACAAAATAGGAATACATGTCAGGATCATGAATGTGAGAGTACACTATGTAGAGATACAGCAATAACAGAATGGCTTGCAGTATCCTCTGCTTGACCACACATCTCATATTCCACAGTGTGTAAACATACTAAGGGTGTGGATGTGACTAAGATACTAGCAATAGTCAGTTATTCCTGTTTGTGCCATGATAGATACTACTGTATGATTACACACCCAACACAGGAGTCTAATGTAGTGTGGTCCCTACGGGTAAACCCCCGATAATATGTCAAAACAACTGTGCCAAGAAATAGCAGTGTGCTATTACAACCACTATAAAGGTACATTCCCAGGAGACCAGTGTTTCACATTGACAAACAACATTCCACCCTTGTTGTACCGTACTTCCTCTGTAGGTGTAACAAATCTGGAGATCAATGACATGTAATCATTACAGTTCTCAGAAAGGCTTATGCTGTAATCCCAATTCCCCCTAAGTATAATCACACATATGCATCATGTTGTAAACAAAAATGTTACATACCTGATGGAGCACAATAGTCCTCTATTGATATGTGCAGATATACAAATGTTGTGAAAATGCATTTACTGTGTGAATAAACTCTCATACATAATGGTTCCCCCAGCTAGATGTTTGCATTTTAAACACGGTTGTCATTACCAGGTGATTGCCTCTTAACCAGTCTGTACTTCTGAAATGCTAATTGCAGCCAACACAACTGATTTGCAGTACAATCAGCCAATGATTTGCTACTACTGAACAAGATGTAAGGCCTCCATGTAGATTACAATCCCTTTCTCATATGTTGTGCTGGAAATTACTGGGATAAAGATACATCATCATAGGGAGTACATCTGTAGCAGTACATTTTAAATACAGATGTGTGTGCTACTGGCTGAAGCTGAAGCTGGAACTGATGCTGTAGGCAATAGGCATAGGCAGAGAGTGTGATCATTTTGGAGGGCAACAAGCAGTAAGAGTAAGTGTGGGAGCTGTGGCAGCCTTGTTGTAGAGGCAGAGCCAGATTGAGGGTACCCATTCCAGTGCAAATGAAGGCATGTGCTTAAGGTAAGGATGTTAGCCAACAGTAGCAGTACCACAATCAAAGGTAAAATGGCTGGTGTGTCCTAGAGAAAGGTAAAGGGTTGGATTAACCATTATATCACACAGTTGGACAGGTGCCATGTCATGTGGGCTGCAGTGTCATATTACTGGGTCATAATTTCAGTACACACTTCAAAATCCTGTGGGAAGTCAGGCTATGTCATCACCTGACATTTTCTGCACTTTCTAGTGTTGTACTAGGAGTAGTTAAGAGTGGTCCTGACTGTAGGCCTTTGTGTTATATTACTTATATGCAGACATTCCATCTGTAATGCTTTGGATGGATATATAGTTGATAAGACAGACATACACATGACAATATATAATGTTGATGGACATGTATTTGCATTGGTAGAGGCAGCTGTAGTTGAACCCACGACCATATTTACCAAAAAATGATTTTTTGCAATGCATTTTACAGACTAAGCTACAGTTTTACTGAGATAGAAGATGTATTTTTACATGTTGTAGATATCATTCCACAGTTATATGCTGTTACACACTGCACTTACATGCATACCTCTCATCTGTACACATTTTTATAGAATGTCCAGATTTTGCCCTCATATTTTATGCCTGTCTTTCATTACATTGTACTTTTCTGGCAAATTAGTGTTAAACATTAAAGATTGAAAACATAAAATAATGTCAGACTTCCATGTACTTCAGAACATTCATGCTAAAACAATAGCTGTTAGCCTATCATCCTTATAAGTTTGTAAGAGCAATTTTGAAGAATTGTCCCTATTTTGGGGCCTTTTGCCCAGTTTTATTTATGGATTTGTCCAGATTGTATAGCTTTAGAATACTTTATTTCTCTGTTACAGTACCAGTTAAAATTCTATTTTTACATTAATGTTTTAGCAAGTGCATTGTTACATGTTGTATATATACTTGCATGGTTACCCGCTACTACATACTTTACTTACATTCATTGTTGTGTGTAAGGCTTTAAAGTGATATATTTCCCTAGTGGAGTACTAATTGCAGTAATATTTTCTATATTTCTTTCAGCTATTTTGTGCGGTGCTGCACAATAAGCAGCATCTCTTAAATACATTTAATGATGGAAACTTGCACATTACTATGTTTTCATTTAAACATGTGTGTTAATTAGCAGCTGTTTGATTTGGCAGGATGAGCCACTGTCGTGCAGGTGTGATGGTTCTGGGTTTGAAATAAGGCGCAGGTGTTCATTTTGAATGTGATTAATATATTTATTCAATGTAGCACTATTTCGCATAGTTAAGAGATGCAGTGTTCCACTCTGTGTTGCACAAAAAAAGTTTCAAAGTAAAGTAAAATGGGGAGATAGGTCAGTGGTAAAAAGGGGAGCAAGCAGGGGAAAACATAGCGAAAGACAGGTAGGGATGTGCAGGATGGGTGTAGGAAAGAACCATAGCTATCCATTTCTTCATCAGCAACAACTGTGCACTGTGACAGAATTTTTAGCTGTAATTGGTCTGTCACCCCCAGAGAGAGGTGATGCCAACCTAACTGCATTGTCAAGCCAAATGGACCAAATTAAGTGTGTCCAGTGGACATGTGTGAAATAGAGAGCTATGTATGGGGTGATATTTTTTTTTTTGTGGGACAGAGGCCCATTTTTTTAAGGTGAGAATGGAATGTTGGGGAAGGGACATAGGTACATATTTGGGAGGTAAGTTGGGAAGGTGAGGAAGTATTTACAGACAGACAAGACAGACAAAACAGCTGACAGGGCTGGTGTGTGACACAAGAGGGGGATGAACACCTTGGATGGGGAAGGTGTTCTGGAATAGCAGTCCTAGGAGTGTACACACAGTAGCAGTGCAATTCAAGTCCTCACTCATGGGACTGTCAACACTGCTTCTTCACTGCCTGTTGTGGCAGTGGTGGAGATTGGTGTGGGGGCTGAGATTGCCCCACCATGATGGTGAGCATGTCCTCCATTTGGGTCAGGGATGCATCAAAAATTCATACAACCACCCTGAGCATTATACCTGGCAGTTTTTGATGGGTGGCAAAATCATCCCCTCACTTCCACTCCCAGAGGGAGGTCCAGCCCCAGCCTGTTGGGTTGAACTAGCAGACACCACAGAAAGTGCAGGGGCTGCAAAGGGGGCATCACCAGGTTGTGACCCAGACATGCTGGGCCCCAGTGCCATGGTCAGTGGAGGCAAGGTAGGTGGATTGTTTGGAACTGGCCTACCTTGTCACACTGTAGTAAATTAAATATAAAAATAAGGTAAAATAAGTAATAACCAAATCAATGTTAGTAGTAACATAATAGAAGATAATATTGATTAAGCCAAATACATATTAAGGAATATTATGAGGAACACAACAATAAATAACATAATGATATGTTAACAGCAAACCAGTATGACATAACCCATAAGGGCAACGTCACAGTTAGCTTAAAAGAACATATTAATATCAAAGCATAATACCAAATAACAGTAATTAATTAATAAATTAGAGAAGATAAGGGGTAGGGTGAGAGAGAAAAACATACCATTAGTGACCTCGCAGTTGATATTACTACACAGACTATTAATACATACATCTACAAGTGTGCAGTGTCACTTGTGTGTACAGTGTCTCCAGTTCTTATATAGATGATGTTACATGTACATAGCTCTTAACTTGTTAGCATGAAACAGTATGGGCCAAGCACTAACAAATGCAGGTACACAACTACAAGGAACTGTTTACATAGTGTGCTCATGCATTACTACCAAGGTGTTCTGTAAATAGATTTGCCAACAAATTGCATTCCACTAATGTCATTTATCTGTTACTCAGTGACTAGAAATATGAGGCATTAATCATTACATTCTAAAAAATCGTGAATGTTTTGAGGTATGTACACTAACTGAAGTAGACGGCCAGTGATTTCTTAGTTGGCTGCCATGGGATTAGAGCTCACAAGCTGTGACTCAAGGAAATGTGCACTAAATTTAACAGTTGACAGCTGTCAGATTATGAAAGACATGGCAGTGCATAAAGGAATACTTAACACTTATTGGAAAAGGGTATTTGTCAAGGCAAGGCACAATCCTGCTTTACATTTTATTGCTACTGCTTCTGAAAATCGGGCACTTATACACATGGATATCTGCCCAGAACTTGAAGTACCTTACCCATATACCTTGTTCCTGCAGTGGGTGGAATAAACAACATTATTGACTAGAAATGGCCATAGCAGAGTCTTGAAGCTTACTGTGGGTACTGCATTACATTTATCAGACAATATTTTCTGCAGTCTTTATTCATACTGTTATCAGATTGGAACACACATGCAGTGAATAGAGCCATACTGCACAGTTATTTGAACAGATTACTTCTCAAAGAACTATCCTGCTTTACACTTTTATTGGTAATGTACCTTAGAATCTGGCATTTATACACACATATCTGGCCATAACAGCAGCTACCTTACTCGTTCACCTTGTTCTTTGAGTGGGCAGAATGTAGAGCATTATATGACACAAACTGGGCAGAAGACACACTAGAAACTTACAGTAGTTATTGTATTATATTTATCAGACAGTTTTTTGGCAATCTTTATTCATTTTCATTATAGAGTTAACTGGTGTCAGATTGGAACACACATGCAGTGAATACAGCTGCACTGCACAGTTATTTGAACAGATTACTTGTCAATGCACAATTCTTCTTTAAAGTTTTGTTGGTAACGTACCTAAATTTCTGGCATTTATACACATGCATAACTGTCCATAACAGCAGCTACCTTTCCCATTCACCTTGTTCTTCGAGTGGGTGGAATGTATAGCATTATACGGCACAAACTGTGCAGAACACAGATTTGCAACTTACTGTAGGTACTGCATTACATGCAGTTTTTGTAGCAGTCCTTATAACTTTCCTTTGTACAGTTGATTGGTGTTAGATTAGAACACACATGCAGTGACTACAAGACTAGTGAGCACTTCTTATTTGAAGCAGTACAGATCACAGAGCCATCATCCTTTATAATCTGTTCATTACTGTGGCTTCAAGTGTGGCATGTACAGCATGGACAGCTGTGTCAGACCTGTAAGTAATAAACCATTCACCCTTACAATTACCTGAGTGCAATCTACAGCATATTTCACACAATGAGCACAGCAGAACAGTGCCTGTTAATCTCGGTAGACCACAACCTCAACTAATGTTTGTTAGCTATACTACACAATAATGCATGGTTAGTTGACTTAACTTGGTTTACCATTTCTGATAGGTACTGACACATTACTAAACATATTACAGTTCCCAAGTACGTTATACCTTCATAGGTTCATAGGTTCATAGGTTGGTACTAGGCTATTGGCCCTAAGGCCTATGCAAGCCTAGCTATAACAATTCCCTGGAAATTTTTTCCCACAATATTTACTTCTCTGGGCCCCTGTCTAGCAGGGTGACTGACATGATCCCCGGGGTGAATTTCCTGTCTCCCATCCAATCATCAAGGTTCCTTTTGAAAAGGGCCAATGAGGTGCTCTGCTTGACATGTATGGGCAGTCTATTCCAGAGTATGGGGAGTCTCTGGGTCAGGAACCTATCCCTCCAGCATGTTTTGTTCCATGTGATGATAAGGTTTAGATCCCTGGAGCGTGTGGCTCTGAGGGATTGGGATTTCTATAAGTGGAGCATGTCCAACAGCTCAGGGTTTGACATGGCCTTGTATGTTAAACAGAGATTGCCTCTGAGTAGACAATATGCCACAGAGTATAGCTGGAGTTCTTTTAGACGGTCAGCATATGGCATCTGCTTTAGGCCTGTGATTCTTTTAGTGAGGTATTTCTGTGGCCTTTCCAGCTGTTGCAGATGTCTTGTGAGGTACATCCTAAATGGGGCCTTTTTTTAGGCAAGGCTCAAAAGACAAACCCACCTCCATAGAAAACACAAAGAACAAGAAACTAAGGGTAATGCTGCTAAACGCCAGAAGTCTAAACCTCAAAATGCATGCACTCGAAGCTCTCCTCAGTATGGAGAACATCGATATCTGCGCAGTGACAGAAACCTGGTTCAAGGCTCCAGAGAGCACCCCAGCACTACCAGGTTATACCTCATATCATACTTTTCGTCCACAAAACTCGGACCGAACCACAAAAGGAGGGGGAGTATCCATATTTATCAAGGATACCCACACCTCCAGGTTAGTGGCGTTGCACGAAACATAAGAAATCATCCATGTGCAACTAACAGTGGGCAAAACTGCCTTCCAGTTTATAGCATGCTACAGACCACCATCTCAAAATCAGGAATCCCACTCAGCTTTCCTGAAAACATTGGAGAACATGAAGATCTCTCCAAACACCATTATATTGGGTGACTTCAACTACCCAAACATAGACTGGGAGCATTACTCAAGCCCCAACACCCTAGCCCAAAGGTTTCTGGAATTTATAAACTCAAATGCCATGGAACAACTAGTCACAACTCCCACAAGAGGGGAAAACATACTTGACCTGATCATCACCAACATGAGGACCCTATGCTCCACACCAGAAGTATACCCCTCATTGGTAAGATCAGACCATAAATTAATTTCACTGGATATCCAAAACCCGACCCCACCCCCAGCCCAGAAAACCACAGTGAAAAACTTCTCAAAAGTGAACTTCACACTTCTCAAAACCGAGGTGGAATCCTTCAAGGCCCCCGGGCCAGTGGAATCTACGGCCCAAACCACAGAATCCTATATAAACACATTCTATGGACACCTCCAGGAATGCATGGATCATGCTATCCCAAACAAAACCAAGACCCAATCGTCCAAAGGCAGGCGTCCAGTCTGGTGGACCCCAGCCATAAATAAGTTGTACAACAGAAGGAGGAAGCTACTACATGATAGAGCAAAATCCCTAAAAGGGAAGGCATCTCTGATCAGTACTAGCAAAAAATTACGATCCCTCATAAAATCCTCCAAGGCCAACTTTGAGAGAAAAATTGCACAGGACACTAAAGACAATCACAAGGCTTTCTTTAGCTATGTTAGGAACCTGGGATGCAACTCCCAGATATACTCAGAGTTGATTCTAAACGACAAAAAATACACTGAACCCACAGACATTGCCAACATCCTGGCAGACAGCTTCAGTGCAAACTTCTCCCCGCTTCCCCCCAAAAGAGCAAATATCTATCCCAGCAGAGTGCAGCCTCCCTAACATCTCAGATGCTCAGGTGAAAGCCGCCCTCTCCAAAGCAAAAAACACTGCTTCAATGGGACCAGACGGTGTCCCGGATTGCGTCCTACATGAACTCCAAGACAAACTAAACCCTCACGTAAAACTGCTGTACAATCTCAGCCTCACTACAGGATATATACCCAAAGAATGGCGTACAGCAACAGTGGTCCCACTCCACAAAGGTGGTGCCTCAACGGACCCTGGTAACTATCGCCCCATAAGCCTAACTAGCCTTATCTGCAAGGCCATGGAGAGGATCACCATGGAACTCATAAACAAAGACATTGGGGACCTACAGACACTAGATCCTACCCAATTTGGATTTGTCAAGGGCAGATCCTGCCTCTTGAACCTGGTCTACTTTTTTGAAACAGTCACCAAGGCCATAGATGAAGGGAAGGTAGTCCACACAGCCTATCTGGACCTCACAAAGGCATTTGACACAATACCCCACTCGGGCATCATAGATAAGCTATCCAGCTTAAATATAAACCCCTATGTCACAAGATGGGTTGCTAACTGGCTCAAAGACAGAACCCACAGAGTCAGAATTGCCGGAGCCATGTCAGACTCGAAACTGGTTACAAGTGGTGTCCCACAAGGCTCTGTCCTGGGACCTCTCTTGTTCGGCATATACTTCTCCAAGGTACAGGCCAACACGGGAGGACTATGGTTGACCAAGTTCGCAGATGACCGCAAACTGGGTGCCATAATTGACTCTCCAGCTGACACAAACATCCTCCAAAAAAGTCTCACAGAGACGGATAACTGGTGCCAGAGCCATGGCCTAAAGCTAAATGCCCAAAAGTGTATAGTCATACCTTTTGGCAAAAACAAAGTTCCCACAAATTACCACATAGGTGGTAACCCATTAAGTACGGAAGAAGTAATTAGGGACCTGGGGACCCAAGTTGATAGCAATCTCTCCTTTGACAACCACATTGCCAAAGTGGTTAGAAAGACCTTCTACATAGCCCACCTTATCACGAAAGGATTCACATCTAGATCAAGTGATGTAATAGTGCCCCTTTATTCATCCCTCATCAGGCCCATCATAGAATACAATGCCCTTTTTGTGATGTACCTTACCCGACACCTGCAGCAACTAGAAAGACCCCAAAAGTACCTCACAAAGAGGATCAAGGGACTCAAACAGATCCCATATGCTGCCTGGTTAAAAAAACTCCAGCTCTACTCAGTTGCATACCGCCTACTTCAAGGCGATCTATGCCTGACATACAAAGCTATGTCCAACCCAGAATTAATGGACATGCTCCACCTCAGAAAATCTAAATCCCTTAGAACCACGCACTCGAGGGACTTGAAACCTCAGCACTGAAATAAATAGAACATGCTGGAGGGACAGATTCATAACCCAGAGACTACCTTCGCTCTGGAATAGAATCCCAGTCCATGTTAGGCAGAGCACCTCACTGACTCTCTTCAAGAGGAATCTTGATGAGTGGATGGGAGATTGTAGGTTTACCCCGGGGATTACTTCTGTGTCACTACTAGACAGAGGCACAGTAAACTATCCTTAAAAAGGGCACAGCAAACTCAAATCAAAGGGTGGCAAAAGCCAAACACACTTGGGCTAGGCATATAAATGCCCCAGGGCAGATAGCCTAGTATGAACCTATGAACCTATGAACCTATACTCTATAATGGGGATAATGAGGGATGATTACAGTGGGACAATGACCTCCTTTTTTCAGGATGAAAAGCCCTTAGTGATGAGGTGTGCCACGTAGAAGGATTTCCTTACTGTTTTGGCGATGTGGTTATCGAAAGTGAGACCACTGTCCACTTGTGTCCCTAAGTCTCTCATCACACTTTCGATGTTTAGTGTCCTGCCACCTATGTGGTAGTTCATGGGTACATGTTTTTTTCCAAAGGGTATGACTATGCATTTCTTGGCATTAAGCTTGAGCCCATTGCTCTGGCACCAGGCATCTGTTTCTGTAAGGCCCTTTCGTAAAATATACACATTATTTGGGGATTCAATAATGGCTCCCAATTTACAGTCATCTGCAAACTTTGTTAGCCAGAGTCCCTTAATGTTGGCCTGTACTTCAGAGAAGTAGATGCCAAACAAGAGTGGTCCCAGGGCTGAACCCCGAGGTACTCCACTTGTCACTTGTCTGGAGCTGGATTTGGAGTCAGCTACTTTTACAGTCTGGGTTCTGTCACTAAGCCAGTTGGCAACCCATCGAGTGACGTAGGGATTTATGCCCAGCTTAGTAAGTTTATCTATGATTCCAGAGTGGGGGATGGTGTTGAAGGCCTTGGCAAGGTCCAGATAGGCTGTGTGGACCTCCTTACCCTCGTCCATAGCTCTGTACACCGATTCAAAGAAGTCAATCAGATTCAGGAGACAAGATCGGCCCTTCACAAACCCAAATTGGGTGGGGTCCAGTGTCTGGAGGTTGCCAATGTCTTTGTTTATGAGTTCCATGATAATGCATTCCATGCCCTTGCAGATCAGGCTTGTCAGACTGATGGGACGGTAGTTCCTGGGATCCAAGGTGGATCCTCCCTTGTGGAGCGGGATAACTGTAGCTGTGCGCCACTCAGTGGGCACGAAGCCTGAGGTGAGGCTATGATTAAACATGACACTTAGGTGGGGTGCTAGTTCATTTTGTAGTTCATGTAGTACACAGCCTGGGATGTCATCTGGTCCCATGGATGCTGTATTCTTAGCTTTGGACAGTGCTGTTTCGACCTGTGTGGCTGTGATTATCGGAATTTGGCAATCTTTTGATACTGAGATGGGCCCTTTAGGGGGTGAGAGGAGAGTGAAGCTGGCACTAAATCGATCTGCCAGGATATTGGCAATATCCTTGGGATCAGTATATTTAATGCCATTCTTTTGTAGTTCAGAGCAGATCTGAGCATTACCATTTAGATTCTTGACATAACTATAGAATGCCTTGTGGTTGTCTTTGGAATCTTTGGCAATTTTATTTTCGTATCTAGCTTTTGAGGATTTTATGAGGGATCTCAGCTTCTTACTGAGGCTGGTGAGGGAGTTTTTTGCATCCTGGGATTTTCCTCTTTTCTGTAACAGTTTCTTCCTTCTGTTGTATAGTTTGTTTATAGCAGGGGACCACCAGATTGGCTTCCTTTTTTTGGAGAAGAGCATCTTGGTTCTATTTGGGATGGCACGATTCATACATGAGTGGATGTGCTCATACAGTGCCTTAGTGTAGGATTCTGCAGTCGAACTTCCAGATCTTGTCTGCGTGGGTGTTGTGAAGTTTGTCACTTCTGACTTCAGTAGCATGAAGTTGGCTTTGGAGAAGTTTTTTAAGGAGGTTTCCTTACTGGGGGTGGGGGTGGGATGTGGATGTCAAGGGTGATTTTCTTATGGTCAGACCTGACCAATGAGGGGGTGACCACTGGTGTGGAGCATCTATCTCCCATGTTGGTAATGACCAGGTCTAGGATATTGGAGCCCCTCATGGGACAATGGATTAGTTGATCCAGGGCATTGGAATTTATTAATTCCGAGAACCTTTGGGAAAAGGAGTTGGTACCCGAGTAGTTTTCCCAATTAATGGCAGGGTAGTTGAAATCACCTAGTATTAGGGTGTTTGGTTGTATCTTAATATTTTCCAGTATGTTTAGGAAGGTGTAGTGGGAATCTTGGGGTATGGTGGGGGATCTGTAGCAAGCTACAATTTGGATTGCAGTCTTACCTAGTGTTAGTTGCATCTGGAGAATTTCAGATGCATTGTGTTGGGCAACTAGCCTGGAGGTGTGAATATCCTTGGTGAATATGGACACTCCTCCATCTTTAGTGTTTTGGTCTTGGTTTTGTGGCCGAAAAGTGTGGTAAGAATTGTAGCCTGGTATTGCAGGGGTGCTCTCTGGAGCCTTGAACCAGGTCTCAGTCACTGCACAGATATCGATGTTCTCCATTTTTAGGATTGCCTCGAGAGAGTGCATTTTGAGGTTTAGACTTGTAGCATTGAGTAGCATTACCTTCAGATTTTGCATGCTTGTATCTGTTATGGTGGTGGTTTTATCCTTTGAACCTTGCATAAAAAAGGCAATATAGGGGTGGCAAGAGCTTTAGCCAGTAACCTGAATCCCAGGGGTGACAGGTGCAGACCATCTTTGGCAGAGCATCATGGTTTGTCGATCATGTCTTCCCAGGCAGACAAATACTGGACCCCCTTTGAATGACACCAGAAGCTTAGCCATTTGTTGAAGTCAATCATTTTGTCCTTATACTGTGGTATCACTGACTGTTAGGACTGCACACTCTGTAAATACTTTTTAATCCTGATAGTACATTATACATTAGTTATTGCTTTGCTTTTTTCCTACTCACCACACTCACACCTCATCCTGGCTAGACGCTCTGCATGAGAGTGTACATTGTGAGTTCGCTCAACTGCAGCTGATGTAAGGGAAAAAAGCATTTTGCATACCAATTTTGCACATATTCAATTTGTATACTTATAAATCGCTGGGGAACATATATACATATCTGTTGGGTGCACCCAGCCCATGCTTCTTTGACCCAGGTGTCCAAAGTTCCCCTCTTCCTTTGCTTCAGGTCATCATACTGGTGACAACAATGCTCACCAGTTCAGGGGATATCAGTAGCACTGATAAGATCCCTAGCCAGCTTATCACAGGCTTCAGACTTATCAGCAGCCAAGTGACCACTTCAATGAATGGTATGAAATTCCCACCTATTGGTCTTTATATGGGAAGCATTCCTGCCTTTACACGTCATACTGCAACTTTCAAAAAAGCTGTGCATTGTTTAGCTTCATGCAAATTCACACAAACTATTTAAGTGAATTTAAGCAAAGCTGAGCAGTGCTCAAACTGGGTTGACTGTTAACCATGTTTCATTCAGTGGAGCTGCACACTGCAAAACCTTGCAGAAACAATTTAAGTGAGGTTAAGCTCTGTGCAGCTTTGTTAAATTTAAGTACCTTTTACTTTACATTACAGTGATGTTTCAGTCAGCTGACTTATTCTCTAAACAAAAATTGTAAAGCATATCAGTACTCAGGACTGGAACCCAAGACCTACTACACTATATCTCGTCATTCAACCTGTCTAGCCACTTGGATAGTGCAGGAAAAATATATCTTCAGATGTACTACTATGACCTCTGTTAGCAGTGTGCAGCAAAGTGGCATAGGGGTGTGCATTGCTAAGAAATGCAGAAGCAAAACAATTAAATGCACCCAGTTTCTATTTTTAGACATATAACAGATTTCAGGTGCATATGTATAAGTGCAACTCAGTATTGCTAACCATTGTGTAACACCACGCAAACATACATTAAACTTAAAAAAAAAAATTTTTTTTAAAAATGCTGCCCTGTGCTTATTACCTGTCAAGACCAACAGTCAAGAAGTACGAGACAGACTCCACACTGCTACTTGCATGGATTCAATATTCATGTACCTCAGATCTCCCTTGGCAGCGGACCTTAATTAATATGTATGGTCCACTGCTGGGGAGGAACTGTGGCCATGTATACAGACAAAGTCCATGTAGGCTCTACACAGTGCCTACATGGATTTTATTGAATCTTGGGGATAATATTCCCCCACTGCATCATTCATACAATCTCTGCCTCTCTTCTAGCACAGTGTTATCCCTGTGGATGCATACCATAGTAAAACCCATTCCCAATGTATCCCAATTGGAAAACACCAAAGGCTGTAGACCAATGCTGTTCTTGTTCACTCTTAGTAAAATCTGTGAAAAAGTAATTTTCACAAAACTTACTGAGTGCATTCATAAATGGAGAATCATTTCTCTACAACAACATAGATTTTGGTCAGACTGAAGCATGCTGACAGTCCTAGTCTCACAAATGATATCCCATTGAATGGGGACAAAGGACTTAAAATGGGATCAGTTTTTATTGATCTGGCAAAGACCTCTAACCTAGTTATTTGTGAAATATGACTGAACTCCCTTCTGTCTGCAGGTATTAGCCAAGACTCCTTCCAGTGGTTCAGAGATTTCCTCACCAGTAGACAATTTAAATTCCAAATAAAATATTCCGGCTCTCATTCTTCCCTCTAAACAAATAAGTTCCAAAGGGATCAATACTGTCCACTTCACTATTTTCATTGCTTATCATTAAGCTTGCCATTAGCCTTCCACAGATCCAAACCAAGTCTATGCAGAAGAAATGGATATTTATAGTACAAACTGTCCACTGTGTAAAAAAGAGTTAGAGGAAAAATATTTCACTTAGAAAATTGACTACTGACTTATAAATTAAAATAGTTTTAAATACCAAAAGTACATCATTGATATTTCTAATTAAACACAATTTCTCAACTATCACAAATAATGAGCCATTCAGTATAACACCCATGAGTGCTGAGAAACAGCCATAAAATTCAAATTCCTAGGAGTATGTTTCTGTCAAAACTTACATATCCAACATGAAATCTCTACCTTTAAGATAAAAATGAGCTCTTTACATTTTTGGTTAAAAGATCTTTCACATTCAGTCACCAGAATTTAGAACTGCTTGTTATTGATAGTGGACATCTGCTGGCACAGTTATAATATGACTTACTAATCATAGCCAATGCTTTTATGAAAAACCTTAACTCCTCTCAGATTACTACAAACCGTATCTGTAGATTCATTGTTCCTGCATTTAAGATAGAAAGACCCAACTATAGTTCAAACAAATGCAAACAACAAGGCTAATAAAAGTAATTTTTGAGCCTATTAATACATTCTACCAATACAAGTAATATCATATGAATTGTAAAGGGAAACAATTCTTGGTACATAGCTGGTGCTGAGAAGATATGCTTGGTAAACATCAAAGACTAACATAATGCTAATTTTATATAAAAAAAGATTTGTTGTAGTGACCACAGCATAGGGATTTCTATCAAGGTATTAGAAATCCATAATATTTTGAGACAGAGAGAGAGAAAGAGAAAGAACATAGCTATAAGGTCCTCACAAATGCAAAGTTGTTGCCAATAAAACAAAAATGCACTCTTTTTCTCTTTCTTTTGTTTCCTTCTCATATAAGCAAAAACAAGGGGGTCATAGGGGTCATTTACATATATCCCATGTGCCTCTCATACAAGAGGTTTGGGAGGTCACTCAGTGGAAGTTCTAGCTTTGCTGCAGTTTTCATTTTGTTTTTACTGATTGTTTTTTCAGTGACCTTCTCACTTATTGTTTTAGTTTGTTGTTTGGGCTATTTTTGCAGTGACCCTAATGATAATGGTCATCAGTTGGGTATAACACCCCTGTGTTTTTTTATGTTTAATCAAACACTCTATTTGTGTTGTGCTGATGAGTTCATAACAATGCTGAAATATGTATATCCCCAGATAGTGGGGTTTGGTTTTATTGGTTTGAACAAGTCATGGGTATTCTATTCAAAATTGCCAATTAGCTGAAATAACTGATGTTCATATAAATTACTTGCATATATCCAATGTGCTTCTGATACAAGAGGTTTGGGAGGGCACTCAGTGGAAGTTCTAACTTTGCTAGAGTTTTTGTTTTGTTTTTTATTATATAAACAAGTAATCCTAGGTCTGTATTACCTGAACAAAAACCCAACTGAGCGAATCTCAGTTGAGTGACACATAAAGAGCGAAAAACGCTAATATCACAAGAATGAACAGAGATCACCGCAGGGAATTCGTCCCTTTACTTCAATGTAGTGTGATCTCAGAGTTGGTATATTTAAGTAGGGGGGTGTGGGGGTGCAGGGGGGCTTGCCCCCCTGCATAAAACAGATAGTGAGAGTTTACCTGTTTTACTTGTTAAGTTTCACGGGTTCGAAATTAGCGATTTTCGCTCTTTATGTGTCACTCAACTGAGATTCGCTCAGTTGGGTTTTTGTTCAGGTAATATAGACCCAGTAATCCTATATATATATACATATAGTTAGCAAAAAACCTGTTCCAAGAACAATAAAGGTCGTCCTCCCACACAAGACCAGAAAGGTAGAATCCACCAGCGAAAATATATAAATAAATGATTTATTTTCACACCACACAAATAAAGATCTGAGCGCTTTCGTCTCCCTTCGGAGACTTCTTCAGAGATGAATTAAAACCACAAAATACATCAATTTATATACATTAAGTAGTGGGCTGGTCAATAGATTAATTAGTACGCACATTTCTTCATTTCCTTCTAAAAGTAAAATACACACTGTTTTCTATTGTGTGTAGATAACTGTTTTCTAAACGGAGAACTTTAAATACAGTCATTAAAATCAAAAACTATGAAAACAACTGTATACAAGTTTAGAATAAATATGAATATATTAAATATATTAAATATGTTATAATATGTTACAATCTATTAAAAAATAAATAAGTTGTAAGTTACAATTGATATGCCTTATTACAATGTGAAAAGGAAGGGAGAAAACAGTATGTCATGTCAAAACCTTAAAAAGAGAGAAAACTAGTGACAAAATAATGGTAAACCATAATGCCAACTCTACAAAAAATTGAATGTGTATACATATGAATATATGTATACTCACATACAAATATATGGGGGTGTTTGGTGAAATGTATGGTAAAACTAATACATTTCAGAAGAATATAAAATATAGCTATAGGAGGAATAGGAATATAAAGAACATCCTGGAATATTACAAGACTAATAAAACCAATACAACTATAGGTGCAAATAGAAAACGGGGAACTTTCAAATGTGGATGGTGTGCCCAGTGCTCTTCCCTTGCAGAACAAAAGGATTTAACATTACCAAGTACAGGAATTACTTTGAAAGCTAAAACTTATAGCAGTTGCTATACTCAGGGTGTGGTTTATTTGGCCTTTTGTAAGGTGTGTTCAAAATATTATGTGGGTAAAACTGAGAGACATTTTAGAGCCAGAATATACGAACATATAAGGGACATCAACAAGAAAAATGTGAATAATGCATTATACAGACATTTGATGAACTGTAAGCAGGCTAATTTCAAATTCTGGGTATTAGAAGAAGTTGGACACCCAGAAAGAGGTGGGGACTGGGAAACAAAGTTAGAATACAAGGAAATGATGTGGCAATTGCGTTTGGATGCATGTGGAGGGAAAGGCCTTAATGACCACATATCTATTTCTCCTGTTTTAAAAATTTTTGCTGCTGACCCTAAGAGGGCTGTTAAAAGTTAGGAATATACATATAATTTTCAAAGAAGATATATACTAATATATAAAAGTACATTTTATAGACTGGTGGATATACTATATCATATTAAATTATTAAATTATCTAATTATTATTATGATTATTATTATTATTAAATAAATACATAGTTTTATTAAGAATATATTTATTTTTATAAATATATATATATATTTATATATATATATATATATATATATATATATACATTTTTTTATATATTTTTTATGATCTGTATAGATGTATTAATTTATTTGACTGATATCTATTGACATCCATATTTATGGAAGCAGGAATACATACATGTGTACATATATTTGTATGTGAGTATACATATATTCATATGTATACACATTCAATTTTTTGTAGAGTTGGCATTATGGTTTACCATTATTTTGTCACTAGTTTTCTCTCTCTTTTTAAGGTTTTGACATGACATACTGTTTTCTCCCTTCCTTTTCACAATGGAATAAGGCATATCAATTGTAACTTACAACTTATTTATTTTTTAATATATTGTAACATATTTTAATATATTTAATATATTTAATATATTCATATTTATTCTAAACTTGTATACAGTTGTTTTCATAGTTTTTGATTTTAATGACTGTATTTAAAGTTCTCCGTTTAGAAAACAGTTATCTACACACAATAGAAAACATTGTTTATTTTACTTTTAGAAGGAAATGAAGAAATGTGCGTACTAATTAATCTATTGACCAGCCCACTAGTTAATGTATATAAATTGATGTATTTTGTGGTTTTAATTCATCTCTGAAGAAGTCTCCGAAGGGAGACGAAAGCGTTCAGATCTTTATTTGTGTGGTGTGAAAATAAATCATTTATTTATATATTTTCGCTGGTGGATTCTACCTTTCTGGTCTTGTGTGGGAAGACGACCTTTATTGTTCTTGGAACAGGTTTTTTGCTGTTTGTTGTGACATTTTTCGTGCTTTGTGATATACATATAGTTAGAAAATAGATAGATAGATAGATAGATAGATAGATAGATAGATAGATAGATAGATAGATAGATATGGATTCCTCTTTTTGGTCATCAAACTAACAAAAAGGAGCATAAGCTACAATCTTAGATTGCAAGAACACAAAATCCATTTGCTACTTACTCTGCAGAAATAAACTTCATATTATTGGCCACAGTTTCTATTTGATGGCTCCCTACCTATGGGAATTACTTCCATTAAAACTCCGATCAGCCTCCTCATAAGAAGAAATCCATAACTAGCTAAAGAAAGTTATACATAATATGGACTCTTGAAAATACTTTAAATGGGGGGTAAGTTAATTTACAGATTTCTTAAATTTCTCTCTTTCAGTCCCAATACTATGTACTGTGCTGTCTTCCAAATCCAGACATACTCACTCCTCTCTCACCTTCCTCTTATTTTATATTCCTAGTATTATGGCTAATGAATTACAGTTCTTTCCTATACTTTGCTATGTCCTCAGTCTCTCCTCACCCTTCACATAAATTATATATTTATGGTAAACAATACTTTAGTCATAAATGTAAACTGACAGCAGGCTTCCTAAGGAACATTATCATTTAATATAAATCAGAAAGTATACTCATAGCAACCTTTCATGTTATTGAACTTTGATGCATGCAGGAGTGGACCCAAAGTTATCACACATTAGCTGCACTCTGGGTTTACTCTGTACTTATGAAACAATTTTGACACAATTTCATAAGTTCATAAAAGGGTTTTCTGGCCCAAAGGCTTTCAAGGAGCTCAGACTCCATAAAACAAGGACTGTAGGCATATGTATCACCTAAGTATCAAGATATTTCTTCAAGAACTCCATATACTCAGAGAAATAACTATATGAGTATATAATGGCAGTTTATTCCAATAAACTGGAATATACTGTGTAAAGAACAAGCTCCTTAACTTTATCTTATTGAAGTTCAAGCAAAACTTTAGATTGTTATGTCAATGGGTTCTAGTGTTAATATTAATTTTGTAAATTTAATAATTTTCTTTGAATTTCATTGTGTGAGAGTTTAAATCCTAATATTAACTTCCCCTAAAGCAGGAAAATTTCACAGATTAAAGATATGATTTCTTGCATCTGTCTTCATAACTTACTCATAGACAGACATGGTGATCCAGAAAGAACCCCAGTGCTTGTGGCAATGGCTAATGTTAAAAAGGCCCTGTGTCTTCAACGCACAAAGATCCATTTCAGAGACAGAATTAGCCACAATGAATGAAGACCTTAGTACTGGCTAAAATGCATGTCTCTGAATCACCATTAACTACTGCAACTGCTGAACAGCACTTGCCTGTGGTAGATAACAATGGCAGTGGCCACATCCTGTTAGGACAGGTACCTTCGAGTCATTCTCCCACACAAAATAAACACATCCAAACATGCACATACATTTGTGTATGTGGGAACGCACACACACACACACACACACACACACACACACACACACACACACACACACACACACACACACACACACACACTATTTACCCCGCACTTTTCACCTTTTTGTGACATCCCTGATGTCTTCTTTTCCCATCTTTGTAAATCATAAATGATTTGAGTCAGCCATTAATGCCAGACCTTAGAGTTTCACACTACATATCTTTCTGTAAATGCTTGGTAATGCAAAAGCTATTACACTAGTGTCATTCTATGAATATAGATTGAGTACTGTCCAACCATTAATTTTAGCATTGATTGCTTGCTTGCAGCATGTGAGGTTATAAGGTTCACAAATTCATAAGTTAAAGGGACAGTGTTCAAGTCAAACAAAAATGAGGAATACTGACTCTACCAAATTTGGATCATGTACTGAATATCCAGTTCCTGCATCAAGATCAACTTTAAAGGAATTCAAATACTTAGGCAATTTAATAGATAAATACATATGTAATTTATTCCATAAATCTGAAATTTGTAATGTTATGAAAAATTGAATCAGTCTATCTCTCAATGGCATTATGTGTAGCTTCATTTCCCTGTTCCTATGAGTTGTTTTATCTTGCTGTATGACAAAAATTGATTGCAAGGTTTTATCATAAACTACTTTATATGCCAAAAAAAGTTTTCTTGTTATAAATTGATAGTGTGGTGCTCTGTATAGAAACTTCAGCACCTGCACCATTCAGAATAATATTACTGGTAAATTCTCTTCATGAATCTCCCAGGCATATACTCAGTACTTTTTAGTTGCCGCTTGGTATAGAGATAGACAGTACTGTTATATTCTAAATTTGGTCTCACATATAACTTGTATAAAACTGGGAGATAGTATCCCTTGTTGTAACGTTCTTTATCATACTTCCAAGTTGTTTCATTGTTTGAGGAATTATTACTTGTAATTTCACGATAAGATAAGTTTTTACTAATGTTTACACCTAAATTCCTGAAGACAACCACTTTGGGTAAAACAGTAGTCTTCAGACAAATTGGATATCTTATTTTAGATTTACCAAGCGCATCATGTGGCATTTGTTCATGCTGAATTTGAGACAAGTGGAATTGACCCAAGAGCAAACTTATGGCTTGTGGGAATTAATTATTAGAGGATTGTTAGCTAAGGTGAAAACAAATACAACTTTTTAGTCATGTGTGGATTTACTTACCCAGCAATATTTACTTATTCAAAGAGTGTTAATTTTAAATAAGACAGGGCTTAAAATTGATCCTTAAGCAACACCAGTTTTCACTGGTAAATACTCAGAATTATTTTCATGTACTACTGCAGATTGTACTCTGTCTGTTAACCATTCAATAATCCATCTTCTGATATATGGGGTTTTATTTGCACCAAAAATATAATTTAAAATACTTGTGTAAGATGAAGAATCAATGGCCTTAGCCATATCCAGAAATATTACACACAATGGCAGGTCAATGTCTGAAGCTTATATTTGTTCATAAAATTCAATTAGATTTGATCAAATTGATTTTTGCTTTGTAAAAGCCTTGTAGGAAAAAGTCCAGGTGTTCAAAATTGTTATCCCTGCAGATAACATTTACAATACAGAACTAAAAACATTTGCCCAGGATTGATATCAACCTGTTTAGTCAGTCATTTTTAGCCTGATACTTATTGTCATTCCTATATACAGAGAGGTGTGGGTGCTATTGCCCAAAATCTTTGCACCATGCCAGTAAACAATAGCCTATGAAAAATAGATTTAAGAAGTGGTGAAACACATTTCCTGATATTTCTTAACAAGAGTTATATGATATCATCAGGGCCCCTTGATCTATCCACAATCCCCTTTTCCCATTTTTACACATGAGGTCAGGGTATCATAGCAACAGTGAGCATCATATAGCCTTGGTTGTTCTTCCATACCACACACACACTGAGACCCATTCATATTGTCTTATAGTGTAATGCCTTATTTATTGGTATAATGTTAATGGAAGGGCATGGGGTTTTGATCAGAATATCATACACTGAAAAATTGTTTCCATTATTACAAGTAGTGATACCTTCATTGACAAAACAGATATTGAGTGAATTAACCACTGACACAGGATTACAAACTGAAATGTTGTTATCTTTCAAGGTAAAGATTGTAAGTTGATGTTTTCATATTTATAGTATATTTTATTATTGCTTGTATCTTCCAATATTTTTGTATGGTCTGATTAACTTCTGTTACTTCAGTTTTAGGTCCTTATTAATTTTGTTTCACTTCTTTTTGATACATTTGTTCAAATGTTTTTTTTTTTTGCTCAACACATTTCTTTTTGTTGTAAAGTTTGTAAAGTATCAACACTTATCAGCAATGAAAGGTAAATTTACTGCCTATTGATCTATAAGTTTCAGTACATTCAATATTCTTTTTTAGAATATTTTCACAAATTGAATAACTGAGATATCCTACTCTGATAATTCCACAGACCAGTCAACAGTATTCAAAACTTGTAGTTTTACGAAATTAATTTTGTCATAGTTATATCTTTTAAATATGTTGTTTAACAGCAGGTTTAAATATTTTGAAAAACACAAATCAGGAACCAGGAACAACAAATACAAACAATCCAAAAACTGAAGGTACTGAAGACACCAACGAGCCAGCAAGAAGTTTAAAAAGTATTAGTAATGAGCCAACAAGATTACGCGCTTTCATCAGTCTGTAACCAAGACTTCATCAGAATCTAAAAATTCAACTAACTCTACAATATTATATAGTAAAAAATCACATGACCACCACATCAATTAACAACAGAAGCAAATTTGTTAACCCTATGTTATCAAGTATAAAGGAAGGTAGCTGTTAGAACATAAGGTGCAGGGTTTACACTTTGTATGATTTTAAATGCAGTACACTACTGATTGAAATACATTCATTAAGGCCAGGGGACACACAAGCATTCAACCTTAGATGCCACATAATTTCTCTGTATTCAATAAGATCTTCCCATGACTGTCCTCTCATATTCTGGGGTAAAAAATCCAATCCAAAAAATAAAGAAGAATAATCAGGGTGTGTTTCCACGTTTGTATAAACAGTTTTTAACATTCTTATTTCTTATATCTAAATTGTGCTCATAAATATGCTCTTTAAATTTCCTTTCATTTTTTCCACACAAAAATACAAAAATTGAACACACTTTGTTACATATACTAAACCTATTGAATTACAAATGCAGTAGAATAAAGTAACCAACTTGTGGGTCCCTACCACTAGTGTGTTACTCTCAAAAATAAATTTGCATTGGTTGCAGAGTCCACACTAGTAAGTTCCTCACCTCTTGGCTGAATTTGAAGCCAATTTTTCACTACCTTCCAACAGTTTTTTCAAGTTCTACCTGGTTCTATATACTATACATGGTCTATCACCAAACTTCTAAAAATCTTTCCCATAACAAAAAAATATTTTCCAATTCTTACATGGTATGTTACCAATTGCATCACTGTCTACAGTGTAAGTTGTGACAAATGCCTTGCCATAATTTTTAGTATTGTTACCTGTAGCATATCTGTCTTTAACATCATCCATAATCTGAGTAGTGGAACCCCTAAAAAGAGGTAGGATGGTGCATTCAAACCTTTTATTAGTAACCTCACTATGAATACTAACAATCAGTTACAACAGATACCCTCTTGCCTGGAATATGTCAAGACGTTTGTTACTTTCTTGCTCAAACATATTGTCATCAGAAATCATTTTAGCCAGATTAATAAATTATCCCTTTACCACACCTTTCTTAACATGCCAAGGGTGGCAACTTGTGTAATGTAAGAGGGAATTTGAATAGTGGGGAATTTTTAGATTCTGATGATGTCTTGGTTATAGACTGACAAAAGCACTTAATCTAGTTGGCTCATTACTAATAATTTTTAAACTTCTCGCTGGCTCAATGGTGTCTTCAGTACATTCAGTTTTTGGATTCCCTAAATATTTTGAATTGTACAGAGCTATATTTTCAGGTACCTAATGGAGATATTGTATGGAAATTATGTGCACTATTCTGAACATTAGTAGCAGCGATGTCTAGTGAATGAGTTCTCCTGCTGTTTTCTTGTACCAGTTGCTATAATCTGTGAAATACATCAAACAAGTAATGTTTAGAGTAAAGCCTGTTAGCTGACAGACTATCCCAATGTATACCCAGGTAATTAAGATAACCTAAGAGTAGTATATTAATTTTGCCTATTGTGCTGTCTAATCTAGTTAGCTTGTCCCAGTGTGTATTTAAGACAATATTAGGGCTATGATAACATAGAATAGCCATTAGGCAGCCATGTGGACAGGCATCATATAAGTTCACTAATGAGGTTTAGGAACAAACCAATTTGTCCAGGGGCATCTTTGGGTGAGGGTCAGGTAGGAATAGTAATGGGAGTTAAGACAGTAGTGGAACAAAGTAATGTGGTTGGGATGGAAGTATTAAACTTGGAAGATAGAAGGGTTGGGAGGAAATGCGGTAAGTGCAAAGGGGGGTTTAACTGGTTTTGTGCATGTGTAACTGGGTAAGGGTTTAGATTTTAGCATGAGCTTGCTGCTGTAACAAATGCTACATCTGTGATGACCAGTAGCTACATTGGAGACCAGGTAGGCCTCAGGTTAATAGTGATTTGTATGGTAATAGTGGGTGAGGTTTTTTTTGGTTTGCAAGTTGTGTAGGAGGGAATTATAATTTTCTTTGCCGTTATTGTTTATTTTAATGTTCATTTTAAACGTTTAATGTTCTGGTTTAATTTGTCCACTAGCTGCTTAGTGCTTTCTGTTTGGTATTGGTTTCAGCACATAAGCAAGTATCATAAAGTTGCATTACACTTTTCTGTGTTGTAGCTTGTTGCTATGGTTATGTTAATGTTTTGGTTCAGTTCATTCATAGAGTTATTGCTGTTTCTTAAAGGTGGTTGCATGCTTCTCTCTAGGACAGGTTCCTTCAGCTTTTGGTTTGCTCATTCATTTGTTTTTTTTTTCTTTGACTATGAAGTTGGTTGGGACAGGTTCCCTTATTTTCCCTCACTGTGCTTATTTCCTCACTGTTGCTAACACTGTTTTTTCTTTCCCCGTTTGCAGTACTTGCTGCAGCTGCTGGTTGTTATTTCAGGGCTGTACAGCTTGTGTTTGTGGTGGTGGAGCAGAGAAACTAATTACGGTTTGTTCTCTGCTGTTAAAGCCTGCTCACAGGTCATGATGCACCACTTGTAATGGCCATTTGGTCATGTATGTGCGTTGCAAAGTTAATGGTTGTGGGGGGATGGTGAACAGAGTGGCTCTCTTCCTGCCAAGAAAAAGGAGTCCCTTTGGAGCTGTTTTCAGTGTCAGTAGGGCAGACGCGTATGGCTCAATTTAGAAGCAACAGTAACTTGATAACTTCCCCAGCTTCACGGTCAACTTGTTTTGTTTTCAATGACTATTTGAGCTGCTGATTTTAAAGTTAGCAGGTATGCATCATAGTTTTCGATTGGCTCAAGGACAATTTAAAAGATTAGGAAAATGCATCTGAATTAATGTGCTTTTTTTATTTTTTTTTAAGTAAAAGTTAGTTTGTACTTATTATTGTCATTATTTATTAAGTGTCTTCTTCTTTCAGCTTTTCCCAGTTAGGAGTCACCACAGCAGAACTCTGTTCTGCTAATGATTGGCAGTAGATTTTTATGGTGTCGAGATGCCAGCCCGACACCCAACCTTTAATGAAGGCATGCCCATTCATGCATGTCTTTCGAATGCCACTTGACCACTAGGAGGACATGCAGACTCCACACAGAAGGTGCTCCAGCCAAGAATTGAACAGGAAAACCTCTTGCTGTGAGGCGACAATGCTACCGCTGCACCACCTTGGCTACAGGATAATCCTATGTGATATAAAGTCCATTATTCTTTATAATGCTAGCTGGCTTATTCCAATGTTTCCCAGCTACTTCAATATTGTAATGTTTCCACAATCCCACTGCAACAGTCTTAGCACATTATTATGACTTTTAGTATACAGACCCTCTGCCATTAGTGTATCACACCCAGCAACAAGATGTGCAACTGTTTCCAGTTCTGTTTTGCATAACTTGCATTTGTCTCTTTCTCCAACATGTTCAAAGGACTTTGTAAACCAATGGGTACATTTTCCACTATCCTGGGCAGCTAATATTAACCTCTCACCTTTCCTGTGCCAGATCCTGATCAACATGAGGCTGTTTCAGGAGTATTCTGTACTTGCAGCTATATTTATGTCTTTTCCACATTGTTTGCCTTCTCATCTAATTTTTCTCCTTATATTCTTTATTTTGTTTTTATTAAGTGTAATCTACCTATTTTCTACCAGAATTTGGGGATTTCCCTGAAAATTGGTGAGCAGTGGAGTGGTTTGGTAGGCATGAAGGCCAATCGTGGGGTTAGGGAGAGGGATCGGTTTTCAGGGGATCTGAGAGTGCGGCTGATGTCTGTTTCTCAAGAAGAGTTAGTTGGACAAAAAAATGGGATTTCCCAACAGAAACTAGAAGTCTTTTTGCTACTTTATAGTTGATATGATGCCTCCAATACCTATTCATAACTTTTGTCTTGAATTTTCTTACTAGGACATTGCCTTAGAATGACCTCAAAAATGTAGGGGATGCTAATAGGTACATATTTTGTTGTGGCGCTTTGGGTCTGAGCTCAGTATTGTGGACTATTGATCTTTAAATTGTTTATTTAAAAAACTCTAATTTTGCATGTCAGTTAGTGCTGTTAATCTAAACATAAGGAAGTCTACGTACATCATATTACGTAATGATGTCAGGGAATAGAAGGGAAGGGAAAATGGAGGGATATATAAAGGAAAGAAGTGTAGAGATTAAGGTGGAGACTGAGTGGGAGGAGTGCAGAGATTCTAGATGAGGTTTGATTTCTGTGTCATGGATTGGATAGTATTGGAAATAGGAAACACTTTCATTCTAGTAACTCTCTAAGTTTATGAAAGCAATACTTGGAAACTCTGTCCCTATTTTGGGCATTTGTCCAAATTTTGCCAGGCTTTGTACAGATTTTTTGGTTGCCAGTTGGTGAAGTGTATGGTCATGTGTTGTAGTTCATATGGAACAGGGTTTGATTGTTTCAGCCTTCTTGTTAAATCATTCACTGGAGGTATATCTGGGTAGGGCAAAAAAAAAAAAAGAAATAGAAACAACAAAAGAGAGGAAAATGAAATGAATGTTCAGTGTGGTTCAGGGGCTTAAGTAGTAGAGGATGTTCAGTAGACTTGGACTAGTAATGTTTTTGCTCTTTCCTCTCTTTCAGTAACGACAACAGGGTGGGGTATCCAGTCAGTCTAGACCTTCACTGATCAGTAATATGAGACTAATGCTAACATATAGCAACAACATAGGGGAAATATGTGACATAATAAAACAGAACTGGAATGTTCTGTTAAAAGATTAAAGAATAGGTGAGGTGGTGGGGGAGAGACAACTATTTGGATTTAAAAGGAACAAAAATGTAAAAGATTTATTATATCACGAAGCGAGGACACATAACAGGAGTATCATTAAACAACGTACAGGTACACGAAAATGTAGAAGCTGCAAAGCATGTAAATATGTTGAGGAAGCAGGATCTTCTATATCAGGGAAGCAGTATTGTTTTGATCTATATGCAGATTGTGAAGGTTAATAAGTTGGTGTGTACTGATTTAGCATTATGGTTGTTTTGTTTTTTTGGGGGTTTTTTGAGCAGTTTAGTGGTATGGCTTTTTGGCAGGTGGATTAGAGTTGTTCAAAAGGAGTTGCAATTGTTCACAGATGTGGCAGGAAGTATTGGGATGGGGGCATATTTTGTGGAGGGAAGATGGTTTGTGGCTCACTGGCCAGCAAGATGGAAGGACGATTGGCAGATTCAATGATGGTTATTTGGAGTTAGTTCCAATTTGGCTGGCATCAAAGGTCTAGCAGGAGAAATTGTGGGAGAAAAGGATTAATTTTCATATGGACAATCTGGCAGTGGCATGAGCTGATGATGTTGCCAGATGCATACCTCTCAACCATATCAAATTCCTTGATATTTACCAGTTTTGAGGGCAGAATAATGGGATGCCACAAGTTTCTGAGTGGCCCCTTCAATTCCCAATTCTTTCATTTTTATTTACACATTTGAAATAATGGCTGACATCATCACACATCGCATATCCCACAGTGTCATCAACATGCAGGGGCATCCATGATGACATCAGATCATCAGGCAGTGCCTGTCTGCCTGCCTGACTGACTGGGAGACTGGGTTGTGTGACACTGCCTACAATATGGCTGCTGTCATCTGTGCAGCAGTTGCAGCATACAGATAGCCTATTTGCTTCTCCTGCTGTGAGTCAGTCAGTGGGTAACTCCACTCCACTGACTCTAGTGTTTCCCAGGCAGTGCTGCACCTCTCCACTTTAACCTTTTCATGGCTCTGCATTAAGCACTACTTTTAGATACAAGTTGCACCAGAACTAGAGCCTGCAGTACATTCTTGTTGTTTTATTCTTCACAGAAGAGAAACACTGGGGTATATCTGTGTTCATGACATGCTCTTGTGAGGTGATGGTCATGTTTAACTTCCATAGCTTAACAACTTTCCCATTCTCCAGGGTGAAGCATGGCGCCGTATCCCAAATCAGTTGTGGAGTGCAGGAAAAAGTGACTTCAGAGCATTCCAATGGCAGGAATGGCTTCCTCTCCGTCAGGCAATAGTAATAATGGGGGCACTGTGTTCAGCAGCCTGGATGATTCAGCAGGGCTGGAGATAAAAACTTGTTCCATGGAACAAAAGACCCTTGTTCCACTGGTCTCACAGGTAAGAGTGGGGTATACTGTGCAGGTCTATGTTAAATCAGCAAATGCTTAAAATAGCAAATGCTGATTTATCAACCCTTTAAAAGTGAAAGCTGACAATCTCAAAGACACAGAACAGTGATTTCTTTTCCCGGGGGGGGGGGGGGACAGTTCAAAACACAAAATAAACTGGGGGGGCTTTGCCCCCCCCCCGCCCCTGGGATTTGTCAGCTTTTACTCATAAAGAGTTGATAAATCAGCATTCACTTTTTTAAGCATTTGCTTATTTAATATAGACCCTATTGTGCTGGGTTTGGGTGTAAATATGAGGTAACAGCACTTGGGATGTGTACCTGGAGGCTATAAATTATGTAATGGTATTGCCAAGACAACAAGCAGTAGTCCTGGGCTTTTTATTCATTTATTTATTTTTTTTAAACAGAGAAATTTCTGTGTGGTTGAGAAAACGGTACTGCTAGGTCTTATAGTGATGGTTTAAATGTCAGTGGCATGTACTTTCTAGTCACTGTCTGCATATGACACCTTGCTGTAACTATATGTATGTTTCTGTTTCTTAGCCTTCCTTACCAAAACATATCATGATGAAACAGGTAAGTAGTACTTACTTCACAAAACATAGTAGCAAAGCTAACAGTATGTATATCTCAGCATATCTTTTTTAATCAACTGGGTGCATAAGAAACTTGTACAAGTGCCACATCCATGACATATTGTGGTTGCCTGCCTTCTCTCCACCTTCAGGATATAAATAAGCTAATTGGATTTGGTGGCTTATCAATACACATTAGTATGATTAATAGGAGTAATATGAAAGGTCTATAATGCTATTTTTAAAGCTTGATGGTTACTGACAGTTTAAATGTGGGGATTACACACAGACAGGACCCAGGAAGTTAAAAGTGGGGAGTACACCTCTACAAAGATGCCAGTTACAAGTGGAGTCACTCAGGGATCAGTCCTTGGACCGCTCCTTTTTGCCATTTACTTCTCAGAAGTCAAGGTCAATGTCAGTGGTCTCTGGCTGACTAAATTTGCAGATGATTGCAAATTAGTAGCTGTCATTGAATCTCACACTGACACAAATGTTCTCCAGGAGGGGCTGACACAGACAAACAACTGGTGTCAGAGTCATGGAGTAAAACTAAATGCCAAGAAATGCATAATGGTATTCTTTGGGAAGTCATCCATCCCTGGTAACTATCATATTGACAACACACCCCTTAGAGTTGACCCAGTGGTCATGGACTTAAGGACACACATAGATAGTAATCTAGCTTTTGATCATCACATGTCTACAGTGGTGAGGAAGTCATTCTATATTGCACAACTTATAAACAAAGGAATGGCATCTAAGTGCAAGGAAGTCATTGTACCACTGTATTCAGCATTCATCAGAACTATCTTGAGTACAATGCCCCCTTTGGTATGTACCTATACAAGCATATCCAACAACTGGAATGTCCACAGAGATTCCTCACTAAAAGAATGCAGGGCATAAGTAATAAGTCCTATGCAGACTGCCTCAAAGCCCCCTGTATTCAGACTCCTACAGGCTTTTGAAGGGAAATCTATGCCTGGCAGACAGGACATTGTCAGACCCCACTCTGATGGACCTTCTGCATATCCACAAAACAAACAGTACCAGAATTACCTGTTCTAGAGACTTAAACCTTGCCTGTGATATAAATAGGACCTGTTGGAGAGATAGGTATGTATCACAGAGACTACCCCGCCTATGGAACAGGCTCCCCATCCATGTGAAGCAGAGTTCCTCCCTAATACAATTCAAGTGCAACTTGGACAATTGGATGGGGAAGGGGAAATTCATCTCTGGTTTGGCACCTATGTCTCTAATGGACACAAGTAACCTGTAAATGGTTCATCTCCCAGGCCCATGCTTACACTTATCAAGAGTATCAGAACTTGTCAGAGATTTGGGATGCATGGCTATGCTTAAAAAGAGCCTTGTGGTTGTTTGCCTAGTAAACACACACACACACACACACACACACACACACACACACACACACACACACACACACATTTATATATATATGAGACTGCAAAGCAAACTTTTTTTCTAGTTATCTTCACGTGGAGTGCAAGATTTCTGACAGACTTAACATCTGGCAGTAGGTTGTTATTGCTGTGAATCTCTTCTCACATTTCCTTGTGAGTGACTCACTTGGGTGTGACTCTTAGCTGTTTGATGGGGGAATAATTGGATTTCATAAGAATCAAGTAGGGCACTTGGTTTTAACTCGCAGTACACTTAGTTTGTAAACATCTGTGGTCTCATTTTACTTCTTGAATGCTGCATTTTCAGTCCATATCTCCCTTTTAAGAGATGACAAAAAATGTAAAGATTTTAGATCTAAAGGGGAAATGTAACAGATGTAATTAAGTTTATAGCAAACCTGAAATGTAGCAAAGGGTATACTAATGATAACGTTACACATTTTGTCCTTTCCAAAAGATTACATTGCTGGCCTTTACTAACCCCTACGGATGGTCTCTACCTAACAATCAGCTTATAGTCTACATGAAAAATAGACAAAGGGCTGCTCCAGGGTGCAATACTCAAGACTGATCCTAGCAGCAGAAAAGAAGAAGGCAGTCAGTGTCTGACAAGATCAATAACCCAACCAAAAGTCTTAACAATGCAAGTAGGGTATGAAAACTGGACTGACCAGTTAATACTTTTGATCTCTTAGGGTGGACCTGTCCAAACAATTCATGCTTCAAGTGATCATAACTTAATAACACAAAAGAAAATGTGCCAATGTGGTATTGTAGCTTAGAGAAACAATGTCAAAACAGTTATCTTTAGGATGCTTCATGTAGTAGTACCACTAGCAGATAATGGCAAAAGAAACAGATTTTTTGACATGAATATTTTGCCCACCTATGGATTATTGCCATCTTATTTTTCCATCAATGGTAAAAATGTTAGTAATAAATCTTCCCCTGAAATTCACATGTATGTGGTAATGTTGTATGGTGAGTGGCATCAGCCTTGCATTAATTGCCCTCAGCAGGACATGCATGCTGTCCTCAGAATGAAGTTTCTGCCACAAAATTAGAGATGGCCACTTTCATGTCCCAGTAGATTGCCGCTTTAACAATTCACAAGGACATGAGCATCGATCACTTTACCAATCACTCATTGATGTGAGCAGCACTTGAACTGGTGTGTCAAATAATTTGGCTCCCAGTGTGACAGAGCAGATAAGATCTGAAAGATAAACAAATAAACTAGGACACATTGACCACAGACAAAGCTAAATCTGATCTAATAGAAATGTCTCTTTAAAGTCTGTCTTATTGAAGTGTGGCTCATGATATCCATGTAAACTATATGATTTTGTTTGAACGTAATTGTGTCTTCAAAGTTTTTTTTTTTTATTGAAGCATTATTTATTTAGTTACATGCATACCTCTCAATCTCTCAGAGCAAGAAATCAGGACAAAGCCAAAAATAATGGTGGGACAAAGGCCCAAAAATAGAGACAGATTTTAAATACTGTTCCTGTAAACTCAGATAGTTGCAAGAATAACAGATTTTGCATTGTTATGTATTTTATGATGGATATGAAGTCTGAAATTCTAATGTCTGCCATTATTTATTATTTAGTGACTTCAATCTTCATGTTTCTATCCCACAATTTGATTGGAGTGGGTGGAGTTACATGATTATGTATGCACACTTTATTGTTAATCAGTGTCCCGATTTTTAGCCAGTTGTACCTACTTTTCATGGACCTTTGACCTGATTTTTTATGTTTCCAGGTTGAGAGGTATGGCCAAACAAGGTGTGTTAGGTTGGCCTGGAATAATCAGATGCTTTGTACAGGAATTTTGGGCAGGTTTTAAAGCAAGCCATATGGTAGGGCATTGCCAAATTTTGGCAAATTTGTGTTGTAGCTGCCTGTGGAAGAAGGGGTTTAGTTGGAAGGATTGTGGTTGAACTATTTGCTTCAGGCTTGGGAACAAGGTAAGGCAGTTAAGTCAGTAAAGGTGGATTTAGTGGCAATTAGTATGGTCGCATGGGTGGCAGGGTTAAGTGACTTTATTAAATCCTGGACTGTGTTTCATATGTTGAAGGGTTAGGGTAGGGTCGATAGTATGATGACTGACAGTCGATGACCATTGACAAGACCGGTTTTGAAGGTTTTGTTGTGGGGATTAGCAATGTTAAATGGGGATTCATTGAACTATACTTTATGTGTGACATTTGCTTTATGGATGTATTATGGAGCTCTGATGGTGTCAGAGTTGTTTTGGCCATTAGTTTGGCAGGATGTTTCAGTGTTTTTTGCTTCCATGCATATTTGTCTGTGAAGAGCTAAATGGATCAGCTGGGGAAGGGCAGGCAGATAGAAGTTAGAAAGGACAGGAATGATTGTTTGTGTCCAGTGTGTTGGGATAAGTGGTTGCTGTGGTCTTATACTGGGAGTCCTCAGGAAGTCATTTTGATCAGTAGAGAGCAAGGTGATGATGTGTAATCAGTTTGTATATATGAGGAGGAGGAGAGTTTTTCAGTGCTGGTTTTTCTGGAGAGAGGTTGTCCATTCATTCTTTGCACATTGGAAGGGTATCAGATTTAGCGAGGGAAGGCAGATTAATTGAAGTCATTAAGATGGTAGGTTGTTGGTCATCAAATGCTTTCTTTTCTTATATTAGATAATTAGATATGTTCACTGGCTTACTATTAATTTAATTTTCTAGGAAAGGAAACCTCATTTTAGTCATTCTTATATCCATTTGGTGGTAAAAGGGGGCTGCAATTAGGCTGGATGGGATGGATTTGGGTTGGCTTTGTTTTGAGTGGCATTTGGACTCCTTAGAGTCCTAGTGGTACATTTGGCAGGTAATGATTTGGGAATAATTCCAAAGTTACAGTAGGTAGTTAGGATAAATGAGGATCTGTTAATTTTAAAGAGGTTATACCCAGGTATGTGTATTGTGTGGTTGGAGGTAGTACTGGGTTATTTTGGCTTTGGAGAGGGCTCATCAGTTTGTTAAATTTAGGCTATTTAGGCAACTGGCTGCCTTGGGTATTTACATGAGAGGGCACTGGGATGTCGATGACTGGGATTCATTTTGGTTTAGAAAGGATGGAGTACACCAGAATGATTTTGGTGGAACCTCATTAATGTACAATTAGGTTTGTTTTGGAGGGTTTGTTAAAAGTTTTGGAGTGAATGAGGGTGAACAGTCTGTGTCAGGCTGGTTGGCAGAGAAGAGGGCAGGTTTGTCCCTTTCTGTTCCTCCTCTGGCATCGTATGTTTAATTCAATGAGCTGAAGAATGAAAATGAGCATTGGGACACTGCTTGATAAGTAAATGTAAGCGAGCGGTGGTTAGGATTCTGCGTGATAAGTAAAAGTAAGTGACCGGAGGTGAGGACGCTGTTTATTTGATTCATGTGAGCAAAGTTACGCTGCCCTAGTAAATATATATATATATATATATATATATATATATATATATATATATATATATATATATATATGTTCATGCTGTGATCAATAAATTAAATATTGTTTAATAAGGTTATGTTTATGGAAGTTTAATAAAAGTTGTCAAATGTCATTTGGTGTGTTTATTCAAGAGGACCGGGACAAAGGAGGTTTGGGAACAAACCAATTTGTCAAGGGAAATCTTCAGGTGAGGGTCAGGTAGGAATAGTAATGGGAGTTAAGATGGGAATGGAAGAAAGTAGTATGGTGGGGTGGAAGGGTTAAACTGGGAAAGTAGGAGGTTTGAGAGGAAATGAGGTAAGTGCAAGGAGGGGATTCACTGATTTTGTGTGAATATAAATGGGTAATGGATCAGATTTTGGTATAAACTTGCTACCCACCCTCCCTTGCTCTTTTAGGAACATTGAGGATTGTGTGGTTATTTTATAGGTTTGGTGTTTAGGCAGAGAAGAGGGGCAGCTTTGTCCCTCTTCTGTTCCTCCTCTGGTGTTGGATGTTTAATTCAGTGCATCAGGGAATGAAATTGAGCGATAGGATGCTGCTTGATAAGTAAAATTAAGTGAGCGCAGGTGAGGATACTGCTTGGATAAGTAAAAGTAAAGCGCAAAAAGAGAAATCACTGGAAACCAGGGCAGAGTGAGCTAAAATCCCTTAATAATTCCAAACAATATTCCAAGTGCACAGGTTGAAATAAAATCATTTAATGAATCCAAGCAATTTCCAAGCATGCAAGTTACAACTTTGCCTAGAGGGCTTCCTCGGGTGCATAATTCAACTAACAAAGGCTAGTGTATAGTTTAAATTCAATGTAAAGGTCGCATGTCTAAGATAATTAGTAATTCCAAGTCAATTTGATTAAAGGAGAAGTAACAAAAAGAACCAACCTTAAAACTGTTAAGGCATGCTATGCTAAAACCTTATAACTACACATTAAAAAAAAAAAAAAAAAAAAATATATATATATATATATATATATATATATATATATATATATATGCACACACATATACAGGCTTGTGTATGAGAGCCGCATTAATAAAATCACATTAATATGAATAAAAGTACACATTAATAAAAGTCACATTAATAACAACATGTACATGTGAGGATGCTACTTATTTGGTTAGGGTGAGCAAGGTTACGCTGCACTAGTAAATGGTTATATGGACGTTCATATTGTAATCAATAAATTAAAATATTGCTCAATAAAATTATGTTTATTGAAGTTTAATAAATGTCATCAAATGTCTTTTGGTGTGGTGTGTTTATTAAATGGGACTGGTACAATTACACTTACTAAAACATTATCAGTTGATACTAGACAAGATTTGCCATCTTCATGGATTAAAAGTAATACTCCATCTTCCTGTATGTCATCTCTTAAACATTCATATTTAGTGTAACTTGGATAGGAAAGCTAACAGCAATTCCAACATTAAGGGACTGCAAAATGTTAAAATTACCTATATTGATTATATGTCTAAGTTCATGGTGTATGTTAGAGAAGAAACAGTTTATAATATTATCAGATCTTTTTTTTTTTTTTTTTTTGTTATAGAATAACATTCTTTCTGTAGCCTGGTCCTAAAAATTATTATAGTACTTCTATAATTTTGCCGGATGCAAAGCAGGCTCCTGAATCACTAAATTATAATTTATCTTTGGCAAGCATGTGGTTGTTTCTCAATAGGTATTAGGCTTGATATTATCGACAAGAAATAATTGTCTTAATCATGTGCTCTATATGCATACTTTTGTGCAAATGTATTCACCCTATAGAGTTGAAGGGAAATCTCACTCAACATCAGTTCTATAGAAATGATTTCTGCTAATTAAATCAATGATAATTGTGTATTCTTCATTTGAATTAGTGTTGTAATGTATCAGTCATTGGTAGCAGCATGAATGACAATTTATTGTACCTTGGTTTTACTTCAATTAATCTGTGTAATGTATTTTTTGTATCAGTTAACTCTAAACCTGATAAAGCACTAATAGCGACTTTGTTCTTATATAGATCACTTAGTGTCCCACTGCCAGGCACAAAGTAGAGATACCATGAATTAAGATCTCTAAATCACTGTCACTCCCCAAGATTCAATATTTTTTTTTTCCGTGCAGGAATAGTGTAACTGCTCCTGCACGGAATATGAACGCTGAGCGATCCAGTAAACTAGTGTTTTGATGTGCACAAGCCTGCCTACACTGTTCTTGCATGGAAACCAGTGCAGAATGCTAATTAGCTCATTTGCTGGTGAAAACCATGCAAATGAGGTGAGTTAGTGATTCAGCAAGCAGGCAGGTATCTGTGCAAGAGCAGTGTTAGTTGCAGAAATGTATTTGGCTACTAGGCGAATACATTTCTCCAAATAACAAAACAGAGGCATGACAGCTCCAAAAAAAGCATGTATTATGCTCTTTAGGCATGCCAGTGGCAAAATATATGGCCATTGGCATTTGAAAAGGGCTTAAAGTTTATAAAAATCAAACTTGTTTTTTTTTTTTTGGTCGATCTCGGCCATTTAAGCATAGGGCAGAGGCTTGGAGGCATGCAAATGAGATTGTGCCGAAAATAAAAAAAAAGATGTGAAAACTCAATTTTAAGGGAAATCTGCATATTGCCATTATAGTCTATGGCATGCAGAATCAAAACAATACAAGTGGAACAGTGGTTGGCAAGGGGAAAGGCTCTGTGGTAGTGCAGTAACTATGGACTAAGGCAGTGGGGTATGCAAGTGAGGGGAAATGTACTGAATCACAAAAATCTTCTAAGTGACAAACTGACCTAACCATGTAGGTGCTATAGCATGATCATGTAACTAGAAGGAGCAACAGACAGGTGTGTCAGGCATGGTGTAAGCATACTGGAACCCTATGGCACACAGATAAGCTTAGCTAAGCACAACTAAGCAAGGGTGTGTGTCTGATGTTGTATTGACTTATTCCATGAAATGAAGAGCGTGTTCCCATCCAGGGAGGGCCATTTCTTCATGTTTACATTAGCTAAATGTGTATGTGTGGCACGTACCAGGTCTAAAACAAACAAACAAAAAAAAAATCCCGGAAATAGCAGGACTGTTTTCATTTGAGGACTGGGTTTGCACAGCGTGTCTCGGGGCTTAAAAGGGGAAGAAATGGGAAGGGGGAAAAAAGTGAAAAAGGAAAACAGCAGAATAAAAGCAATCAAGAACTAATTACATAGCTAGCAGGTGGAATGCATCATAGTCAGCCAATCATACAGGCAGCATCAGCAGAACAACAGTATAAACTATGCAAACACCTTGCAGTCTGTTTTTTCCCACAAACTCTGCACCATTGGTGTACATACATGGGGAAATTTTAACTGGAAAAATGTTAGGGGCTGCCATTGCTTTGATTCATCAGTATGTGCTAGAGGCTGAGGGTGGTGAGGAAGATAATGCTGACAACCGCCACAGACCGAGGAGGAGGAGAAGAGTGTTCAAACCCAGGGTAACTTACCTGGGCTACATGATCTGGAGATAGTAGAGCTCTACAGGGTGGACAGAGACATACTTCAGCAAATCATCAAGCTGTGCTGGCCTCAACTCAGACCCAGAGCCAACAATGGGGAACCCATGCCAGTGGATATCAAGGTATGTGTAGCCTTAAGAATACTAGCTATGGGTACTTTCCAAAGACCTACTGGGGACATCATATGGGTCTCACAGTCATCTGCATCCAGGGTACTCTACCAGTTCCTGGATGCCATGCTACCACATGCCGGTGAGCATATTTACTTCCCCAACACCTGTGAGGAGAGGACCACCAAAATGCTTCTCTTCCACCATGTAGCAGAATACCCAAAGGTACTGGGTGCAATAGACTGCATGCACATCCACATGAAAGCACCACACTGTGAACAGGCTAGGGTCTACATAAACTGCAAGGGATTCCCCTCCATCACCTGCCTGGTCGTGTGCAATGCCCAGGGCATTATAATAAATGTGTGTACTGGCAGCCCTGGAAGCTATCACAACTCCCACATCTGGCATTCATCACAGTTGTAGCAGGCATTTGCCAGTGGGAGCATCCCATATGACCATGTGGTGGGGGATGCTGGCTATGCATAGATGATGACACCCATCAGAAATGCACACACACCCACACAAGAACGCCATAATGAGGCACACACACAAACCAGGATCATTATATAACATGTATTTGGTTTGCTCAAGTCACAGTTCCGCTGTCTTGACATATCTGATGGAGCCTTGCAGTACTCTCGAGCCACATGTGCACAAATTTTCATAGTATGTGCCTTGCTATCCAATATGATCCTGCAGAAAAAGCTGCAGCAGGAAGAGCACAGGGAAGGGCCACACAGCCCACCACCATTGCCAAGGTCACCACAAGCACAGAGGGACTCATTGGAAGAACACCCTAAGCGTGCCCCTGTTGACAAACAGAGGCATGCCCAGTATGCCCAGGCCTTGGCAAAGAGGCAATGCATAACACACACACTGACACTGTAGGGACCCAGGGACTGATACCCCTCTCTGATTCACACACACACAGTAAAATGGATGCCAAATTACCATATATAGGCAGTGTACTGCATGTATCCGACATAGGCAGCCCTCAAACACTGTCCTCAAAAATGCCTCAGCCACAAGGTAAGTCAGTCTACCTAACAATAAATGAATGTAGTAGTATGTTCTGATAGCATATCTATGGTACTGATGCAAACATGCAAGGGAATTTTTGTGGCTTCCTGGGATAGCAGCAGACAACTGACAGCTATGTGGGACAGCAAGAAATCTATTCCCAATACTAGCTTCAACACACTATGCAGTAGTACTCAAGGTGATGAATCCCACTGCAGTACATGTGGGGGGGGCAACTAACTGGGGGTCATAGGTCTCATGCATGGATGTCAATGTGGGGTTCCATATTCACCCCCAGCCTCACCTGGCAGGTCAGCTGTAGAAGACCATCAGAACAGTCTGCCAAAGGCCCACAAATGGTGACAATGGTGAAATACCCCCCTACAGACCTACATAGTGACATTACAGCAGGTCTTGCAGTTGCATTATGGATCTGAAGGCTAAGAAGTCTGAAACTCAAATGTATGCCATTACAATCAAACCTGTGTTCTTAACTGATATGCCTCTATTTCCCAAGACAGGGCACAATACTATGCTAAATGGTATCAAAAGGTAAGGCAAATATCAGCAGAGTCCATGCAAATGTATACAGTCGACAGGTGTGCCCCCCCCCCCACACCCATATTCCCATAGAAATGCAGTAACATGTAAGTTTGTAGGGTAATAGTAGCAGAGCACACATTGCCAGGGTTGTCCCAATCAATGTGATAATCTGATGCAGGTCCACAATATGCAGGGGTCAATGAGCTGTGTATATGAGTGGCTAATATTGTCAGGATGTGGCCAGCACCTGCTCCCGGATGTTTTGTCTTACTGGCCTAGGTGCAGTACTGTTGTTGACAGTGCCTTGTCTCATGTAGCAGTTGTACACACTGAACAGATGTCAATATCTGTCGCTACCAGAAAGCTGGACAGGTCATAAACAGGGGGCTACACATAGGAACAGTACACAGGTTGGAGTATCCTACACAGTGCCTACCATACCTCTGAACTGTACACACATGTTACAGAATGTATTGAGGTTTGCATCACATTTATGGTCTCTTTATCAGGAAATAGTGGTTGTCTGGCCAATCAATGGCAGACCACTAAAGCCTAAAGTGACAAAATAATGACAGACAGCTAATGTCCACACAACAGGCATGATAAGGAGAAATGCATGAGTATACCTGTGTGGCAGGGACCATAATCTGCCATATCAAACATGCATTGAAGTCATCCCAAAACAGGTACAGGTAGCACACCGGCCTGGTCCATGGTGGTGTAAATGAAGTCATAACTGCCTCATGGACAATAGAATGACACACGATGCAGCATGGTGAATATGTGTCCCATGCAGGTATGTCCATAGCCGTAAGCAGCAGCCTGCCATCACCCAGACTGATGGATCAATACAAATAGGATGTATTGTCAGTAACACCTGACTCACTTACCAGTATCACCCCAGGGGGATACACTAGCAGGCAGCCTGGGAAATTATGAGTGACAGAATGCACTGCCTTGCTACAGATGTCCTGCATCAGTCTCACATGGCCTACAGGCCTCTGCCAAAGGCCCATGCCTCACCCATAGTGCCTTTGTAGGTGATGTCATGGGGCTCTTTCTAACAACATAACACAGTCAACAAAATGGAAAGGAAAGGCCATGCTACTAAATACCAGTAGCAAGCCTCTCAAACTCATAGATCAAGAAATGTGGACAAAGCCATAAATAGTGGTGGGATAAAGGCCCAACTATACAGATACTTTTGAAATATTAATCCCATAATGTTAGAAATATGATAGAATGTATTTATTTATTTATTTTACATTTGTTGATCGGGCTAGTCTAACTGAATATATGTCCATTTTCAGTAGAGGCCTGGAGAGATAAGCTTAGTGAAAACAAAATTCATACTACAATGCACATTGCAGGTACAATACAGAATTAGCAAAGAGGGCAGAATTCATAAAATAGTGCAAAATGCAGGTACAATACATAATATAACAAAGAAGGCAGCTTATTGTATAATTATATTAATAAAAAATTGCCACAATAATGTGTACCCAGAAGATGTAAGTAACATTATCAAGAAGGAAAAGGTGTTGTAGTTATTAAGGAAACTTGTTAATGAGAAGTAAAGGTCAGGCAGAACCTAGAGAGAGGAGCAAGTTTATTAGTCAGGTTTATTCTAGGTAGAGTAACAGAGGGGGTGTAGTAGCATGAATGTCATGAAGGGTGTAAAGTCTGAAACTCAAATGTTCTGTCACAATTCCCTGACTGCAACCCCTTGAGGGAATTGCGACAAACCTGCTGGAAAACCACAATGTGAAGTGAATCCAAACACATATATGAGGCATGACTCTGGATAACCTTGGAGGATCTGTACAGTTGAGAGGTATGGCCAAACCAGGATATGACCTTTCAGGTAAGATGACAACTGCACAACCAGGAGATTTCCAGCCAGCATATCACCAATGTCCTGTACCTTTTACACAGCTTCATCAGTCAATTGGCTGTAGCCACAACTCCAAAATAGCCGGATTGTGCCAGAATTTCTAGCCTTTGCCTCATAATATTGGTCTGTGCATCATCCTTTTTGTATTTCTCTGGTAAATAACTGTGATGAACCAATGATAACTGTCAGTAGTTCATGACACAATACATTACAATCTCACACATTACATATGTCAGAAAATGTCTGCTAAAACAAACCCTGTAACTCAAGCAACTCATACAATAATAAGAGGCATACTAACAGTATCCCCCTATGTTTGGCCCATATGGGCAACATATTACAATAGCTCAAGCATACACACACATAGATATGGGGAATAGAGGGACAGGCAGTGATAGAGAGGGTTGCATTATGAGGCCTTTCCCACCCACTACACATCTCATAGCCCCACTCTAGAAAATCTCTGATGTCAACCACCTTAGAAGAACCTTTGGAATAGCCTTGGTCCTTTAAGCTCCACTATACTAGAAATAACTAGATAGGTAGGGGTTCTAATCACAGTTCCGGCATGAGTGTGTGTTTGTAGGTCAATGATTTTGAAGCTATTCACACCCAGTACACTTCCCATTGCCCTACTGTAGCAGTCCTGCTGATGTCAGTCACCTTTACAGATACCTTTGGACACCCATCAGGACTATAAGCTCTGTGGCACTTTTGATAACTGTGTACTACTATAATACAACAAACTAGTTAGGTAGGATTTCTAATCTCATTTCTGGCAGGTGTGTGTGTGTGAGTGTGTGTGTGTGTGTGTGTGTGTGTGTGTGTGTGTGTGTGTGTGTGTGTGTGTGTGTGTGTGTGTGTGTATTTGTGTTTATATGTGTGTATATATGTAGGTTACAGTAGTTTGTGGTTGCCCACAACCAATTCATCCCCAATTGCCATACTTTACAAGGGCTGCTGATGTCCCACACCTTAGAATTATCTTGGGATGCCCTTCACCTTATAATCTCTGTGGCACTTGCAATAAATGCATAACACTGTCGTAGCAATAACTAGATAGGTAGAGGTTTGAATCTCAGTGCTGGCAAATGGGTGTGTGCGTGTGTGGGGGGGTTGTGAACCATATCCATTGGGGAGGGTTGGTTTTGTAATTTTTTAGTGGGGTCCACTCTGTACACATCCCAATATCCATTGAACAGGGCTTACTGTTGTCAACCACTGTAGAGGTAGCTGAAGATACTCTGCAGCCCTATAAGCTGCGTACTATGTGAAATAGCTATGTAACAGTATGGTATCAAAAACAAGATAGGTGGGGCTTCTAATCCTTTGATACCATTCCCCACTCAGAAATCACAAACACACTCAGCTAGGCATCAACCCCTATGTCACTAGGTGGGTTGCCAACTGGCTCATGGATGGAATCCACAGTGTGAAGGCAGTGGACTCCATGTCAGAATGCTGACCAGTCATGAGTGGAGTACCACAGGGTCTTGTCGCAGTTCCCCCATGTACGATATGTACACCTCTGACATCCAGCCCAACACAAAGAGACTCTGGCTGACAATGTCTGCAGACACCTGCACCTGCACCTGCAAGGTTGGTGCTATGTTTACTTCCTCAAATTATGTTGACATCCTTCATACAGTCCCCACTGAGACCTACAATTGTTGTCTGAACACTTGCCTTAGGATCAATGGCAAGAAATGATTCATCATCCCCTCTGGGATCAACATGGTTTTCATGAATTACCACATCATTGGTAGTCCACTTGACACAAAATTCATTATAAGAGGTCTGGAAATACAGGTTGACAACAACCTCTCTTATGACCACCACATTGTCACTGTGGACAGAAAATCCTTCTGTGTGGCACATCTCATAACTAAGGGTGTTGCATCCAGGAAGGAAGAGATCAATGTCTCCCTGTACTTTCCCCTCATTAGGCCAAGAATCAAGTACAATGGCCTAATTGCTTAATTGCCGTGTACCTCACTAGACACCTGCAACAACTGGGGAGGCTGCAAATGTACCTCACAAATAGGACCCTAGGCCTTAAACAGCTTACTATATGGACATAATCCAATACCTCCAAGTATTCTTTGTCACATCTTGGCTACTTACATGTGATCTCTGCTTGACTGACAAAGCCATGCCTGCCCAGCCATTTTAGGAATGCCATATCTAGTGAAATCACAATCCGTCAGCACCACATGCCACAGAGACCACAACCTCATTACCACAATCAACAGAACATGCTGGGGGACAGGTCCATAACCCAGAGACTGGCCACATTATGGAATACATGTCACATACAAGTCAATCAGAGCACATCACTGGCCATCTTCAAGAGAAATCTGGATGAGTGGATGATGAATTTTACTGTTACCATGGGGATCATTCTAGTGGCAATAGGCAATAGACACACTGTGGACAAATGTCAGGTGGCATGATACCAGGGTACTCCCATGGGCTAGGCTTGTAATGGCTCCATGGCCATTAGCCTGGTACACCTATGAACACATGAACCTATGAATCTCAGTACTGGCAAATGTGTGTGTGTGTATGTGTGTGTGTGTGTGTGTGTGTGTGTGTGTGTGTGTGTGTGTGTGTGTGTGTGTGTGTGTGTGTGTGTGTGTGTGTGTGTGCATTGCTGTGTATAAAAGTGTTTGTGAGCATGTAAAGTGGTAGGTGAAAGTACTTTAACACCCTTCTCATCCACTATAGCCCCATTGCCATAATTTGCAAGGGCTGATGATATTATACGGTTCCCATTCAGAAGCCTGAAACATCATAAGCCTGAAAATCAAAATCCTGAAACCAAAAGTCTGAAAATACAGAATCCTGAAAACTCAAAATCCTGAAAGCCCAAAATCCTGAAAGACCAAAATCCTGAAACTCAAAATCCTGAAAACACAAAATAGACATACTGATGTCATTGTGGCTTTGCTATTGTTAGCCCTGTGGTGTTAGGTCATGCGTTGGGGTCAGGTAAGTGTGCGGTTGGTTTTATTTTAGGGTTAGGGGTGGTTTAAGTGAGTTAGGGTTAGGGCGCAGGTTAGGCATGTATGCAATAGTGACAAATATTGGGGTTAGGGGCGGTTTAAGTGAGTTAGGGTTAGGGCGCGGGTCAGGTGTGTGTGCGATAGTGACGGACCTTAGGGTTAGGGTTAGGGTCAGGGTCAGTTGGTAGATATTAGTGTCTTTATAGTGACATATTAGCATTATTTGTGTTTTCAGGATTTTGTGTTTCAGGATTTTGGTCTTTCAGGATTTTGGGCTTTCAGGATTTTGAGTTTTCAGGATTCTGAATTTTCAGGCTTTTGGTTTCAGGATTTTGATTTTCAGGCTTATGATCTTTCAGGCTTCTGAATGGGAACCTATTATACACGTTAAAGGTACCTTGTGACACTCTTCACCCTATAGGGTCCCTGGTGCTTGCTGTAACTACATAACACTATAGTACCAATAACTACAGCATTTTGAGGCCTCACTCTCCCAGTACACTGCACATTGCCATACTTTACAATGACTGGTGATGTTACTCACCTTAGAAGAGCCATGGAACAGTCTTCACCCTACAAGGTCCATGGCACATGTGATAAATGCATATCACTATAATACCAATAACTAGATAGGTAGGGGGTCTAATCTCAGTCCTGGCAAATGTGTGACTGTGTTTGTGTCAACAGTATCCTGTGTTTGAGTGAGTACTACATCCAAATGGGGGTGGGTTTTACATTTTTAGATCATGATACTCCCAGTGCATGTCCCAATGTCCACTGTACAAGGCCCACTGTCTCCATCAACCATAGAGGTATCTGATGACACTATTCAGCCCAATAAGGGACATGCTGTGTGTAGAAACTATGTAACAGTATGGACTGACTGACAAGATAGGCAGGGCTGCTAATCTCAGTTCTGGCAAATGTGAGTATGACTGTATTTGTGTTTGTAATTGTGTACATTTCTTTAGGTTAGAATATTTTGAGTGCATTCTCACCCATACATCTCCCATTGCCATACTTTACAAGGCCTGGTGATGTTGTTCACCTTAGAGGAAACGTGGAATGCACTTCACTCTACAAGCTCCATGGTGCATGTAATAAATGCATACCAGTTTATTAGCAATAACTAGATATGTAGGAATTCTAATCTCAGTCCTAGCAAGTGTGTGTGTGTGTGTGTGTGTGTGTGTGTGTGTGTGTGTGTGTGTGTGTGTGTGTGTGTGTGTGTGTGTGTGTGTGTCCAATCCCAGTATCCTGAGTGTGTTTGAGTGAGAACTATATCCATTGGGTAGCCATGATTTACAATTTTAGGCCATGGTACTTCCAACACATGTCCTACATTCCACTTACAAGGGCTGCTTTTTACATCAACCGTAGAGGCTTGCATGACACTAAGTGATGAACAAATAGTTAAACTATTAAGCAATTACACCACATAGGTTTTGTGTAGTAACACTTACCAGTGAGCAAATCCGCTCAGCTGAGCTACCTGCTGCTTATTCATGTTTGAGCAATGCTTAAACCTGCTAAGCATAGCTGAGCATTGCTATCCATTGCTCACAGCTCATTTGTATAAAATATCACACTAATGACTTCATTTAGCAAGTGTATATGATTTCCATTACATGACATTGCTCTATGTGCTTTCATTACAGTAGCAAGGGATGTTAACTATACTATATGGGACGTGTATACATGCTGGTTTCACATGTTATATGCACTCACAATTCCATTTTACACAAGCTACACTACCCTGGATGACAAAAATTGCTTACAACATATTTTAATATGAAAATAGCATGTTTAACACTGCTTTCCCATGTACAATTGGACTGCCTGTTATAGTACTCAAACCGTGTATGCCTGCTGGGACTCTGACCACTAAACTATCTTGGTTTGGGGATTCAAGCTGAATATTTTTATTTATCTCCTATTGGATATTAATATTATTATATTAAATGTTGAGTATTGAGGATTTTGGCCATGTTATTGAGGACTGCTGTCTTGACAATGGCATTCATTTCAGTTTCAGACACTTCAGACAGTTTCATCACTTTCATCCTTCAGAACATTCATGCTAATGCATAACCTGTTTTCCATCAACTTTCTGTCTATCCTCTGTGCAGATGGGATGACACCAGTGCTCAGACTATGGCTGACTACACTGCAGAATGGGTATGAGAGCCCATGTCTGTATTCATGTAGGATACTGCAAGGAATGGTATCAAGCCTATGGAGACCTCTATGTGTTGTCTTTGACAAGGCATTACAGACCTGCTTCCTAATCATGAGGAGAGGGTGGCAGGTGCTGCACATGCACATGTGTACCTATGGGCAGACAGGGGGGTGATGTTTACATTTCACCTGTCTGCAGATGGTTACCTATATCTATGGCATATGTGTATGTGATGTTATTGACAACCACTACAGAGCTGTTATGTGTGTTGCCTCTGGAATTACAGAAACATGTCTGGAAGGCCTAATGATTGGCCTTGGTGGATGTGTCCAGTTTGCACTCAAAGACAGCCGTACGGTACATCACCTGTGACTTTATTTGCTTGCGCAGAACAAGATGACATGGCTTCCAATGAGGCACCTGTTCTTTCTTTGTCTGTTCTGCGATTATTTCCACCTATGATGGTAGTTGCGTTCAGCCTACCTTGAGAGGGATGATGTTGTCCTATCAGGTATTGCTTAGGCCATACAGCTTTGTAGGTGCCCACATAGTATTGTGGTGTGGGCCTGGTCACTGCTGCTAGTTCCAACATATGGGATGTCCTTCATGTGGGCCTTGCCCCTTTTTCTTGCCTGTGCAGGGGACATTACGGAGGTGCAGGGGCTAGAGATTTACAAACTGTAGTTGGGAATGCCTCACAGGACAGGACATGTGGAGACAGCCCAACAACATGGGGGATGAAACTCCAGAACTGGGTACAGATTGTATGTCATTAATGCTGTTATACACATGGAGGGTTGCTAGATTGACAGGGTTCATCTGAACATGCATTTACTGAGTGACTTGACATCTGACACTGATATGCCTCTGACATACCTCTCAAGTGGTATGTTGTCCACAGACTGGCCAGAGGTTTGCCAGTTATGTTTGGTCTGTTCCTTGAACAACGTCTGTTTTTGTGGGGTCAGTAGGATAATTTGAGGATTGTAGTCACTAACTGTTGACATCCATTGGTGTTCTAGAAATCATATCCTTCAGGGATGTTATGTTACAACAACATGTGAAACACCAGGTATTGTTTCAGTTTGTAACACTATTATGTGTGATATGTCCATCTTTCTGGCCCCCTGTCCCCCAAGTACATCATGTGTTGTCCAGATGTGCTGCACTACAAGGATGCAGAGGTATGGTATATCATTAATTACCAACTGCATTCCAGTTATTATCCCAGTGACCTAGCAGACTCCTGGCTGTGGTATGTGGCAGTGGCCAGGATTATGGTTCAACACCCTGGAAATTCTGTGGAAATCTGTACATATGACAGTTGCGTACAGATTTCCAACACACTAGTCATAGGTGACTCGATAGTAAGGCACATTGATGTCCCACTCACTAGGCTGAATAAGGAGAAAGTAACAGTCAACTGCCTATCAGGTGCCAGGATCCACCACATAACGTACCCACTCAGGTCCCTCAACAACAGGTACAAATATGACTCTGTCATTGTACATGTGGGTGTGAATGACCTGAGATGTACCTCCCTGGACTACATGAAAAGAGACATAGAGGAACTCTCAGATTATGTAGCCCAGGCAGGTATGACTCTGTCCCTGAGAAGCATCCTACCATCACCCAGAACAATACCACAGTACAAGCAGAAAATGATTGATTTCAACAATTGGCTAAGTTTCTGGTGTCATTCTAAGGGGATCCAGTATCTGTCTGCCTGGGATGTCATGATTGACAGACCTCGATGCTTTACCACAGATGGCCTGCATCTGTCACCCCTGGGCTTCCAGATACTGGCCAAGGCTCTTGCCACCCCTATAGTGCCTTTTAGGTGGTGTTCCAAAGACCAAATTACCACTGTAACAGCTATAAACAAATGTAATCTGAGGATCATGCTGCTCAATGCTAGAAGTCTAAATCTCAAAATGCACTCATTCGAAGCACTCATTAAAATGGAGAACATCGACATTTGTGCTGTAACAGAAACCTGGTTCAAGGCAACAGAAAGCACCCTTGCACTACCAGGCTATAACTCATTCCACACCTTTCATCCCCATACCTTGGACCGAGCCTCCAAAGGTGGTGTTTTTTCCATATTCATAAAGGATGTGCACACCTCCAGACTGGTAGCCTAACATGACACATCAGAGATACTTCAGGTGCAGCTAACATTGGGTAATACAGGGATTCAGGTCTTAGCCTGCTATAAGTCCCCAACCATATCCCAAAACTCACACTCCATGTTTCTAAGCACCCTGGAAAATATTAGGGTCCAACCTCACACTCTCATACTGCAAGACTTTAACTACCCATCCATTAACTGGGAAAACTACTCATATACTGATGCACTTGCCCAACGTTTCCTGGAATTCATTAATTCCAATGCCCTGGACAAGCTTGTTCTTACCCCCATTAGAGGTAGCAACATATTTGACCTGGTCATTACTAACATGGGTGACTGTTGCTCTACACCAATAGTTAACTCCTCCCCGGTTAGATCTGACACAAACTAATCACCTTGGAAATCCACATCCCTCCCAACCCCCCCAGCAAAGGTAACTACCATAAAAAACTTGTCCAAAGCTAACGATGGCTAACTTCATGGCACCCATACAAATGCAGAATAGTTGCATGACCAGTGAATCATACACCAATGCACAGTACAAACATGTACGCAAATGCATGGATATCACCATACCCAATAGAACCAAGACACTCTCTTCCAAAAAAAAGGAAGACAATCTGGTGGTCCCCTGCCATAAACAAACTCTACAACAGAAGGAGGAAACTGATGCAGAATAAGGTGAAGTCCCAGGAATGGAAAAAGTCCCTTATCAGCCTCAACAAAAAGTTGAGATTCCTCATCAAATCCTATAAAGCTAGCTATGAAAACAGAATTGCAGCAGATAGTAAAGTCAGCCACAAGGCCTTATATAGATATGTTAAGAATCCCCATGGCGATACCCAGATTTGCTCTGAGCTACTGCACAATGGTACCTCCTATACCGAGCCAACAGATATTGCCAATATACTGACTGACAGATTCAGTGCCAACTTTACTCCCCCCCCAAAGGAACAATCACAATGCACAGGTTAAAACAGCACTGTTTAAAGCCAAGAATACAGCTTCTATGGTACCTAACAATATCCCTGGCTATGTTCTACATGAACGACAGACTGAACTGGCACCTCACCTGTGTGCCTTGTTCAATCACAGCCTCACCTCAGGCTTTGTCCCTACTGAATGGTGCACTGCTACAGTCATCCCTCTCCACAATGGAGGCATGACTACAAACCCTGGGAACTATCACCCCATTAGCCAGATGAGTCTGATATGCAAAGCTATGGAACAAATCATCATGGACCTAATAAACAATGATATATAGGGAATCTCCAAACTCTCGATCCAGCACAGTTTAGTTTTGTGAAGGGTAGATTATACCTGTTCAACTTAGTTGACTTCTTGAGTCAGTCACCATAGCTATGGATGAAGGCAAGGTGGTTCATACAGCCTACCTTGAACTGGCCAAGTCTTTTGATACCATTCCCCACTTAGGAATCATAGAAAAACTCACTAAGCTAGGTATCAACCCCTATATCACCAGGTGGGTGGCAAACTGGCTCACAGATAGAACCCACAGTGTGAAAGTATCTGACTCCAAGTCAGACTGTTGACCAGTCACGAATGGAGTCCCACAGGGTTCTGTCCTGGGTTCTCTCCTAATTGTTTCTACTTCCCTGAAGTCCAGGCCTACACAAATGGACTGTGGCTGACAAAGTTTGCAGACGATTGCAAGTTGGGAGCTATTACTAACTCCCCAATTGATGCTGACATCCTACAGAAAGGCCTCATTGAGACCAACGACTAGTGTCAGAACCATGGCTTTATGCTCAATGCCAAAAAAGTGTCATCATTCCCTCTGGGAAAAACCTGGTTCCTATGAATTATCACATTGATGGTAGTCCGCTGAACACAGACAGTGTTATAAGAGATCTGGGAACACAGGTTGACAGCAACCTCTCTTCTGACAACCACATTGCCACTGTGGCCAGAAAGTCATTCTATATGGCACATCTCATTAATAAGGGTTTTGCATCCAGGAAGAAAAAGGTAATTGTCTCCCTCTACTCTTCCCTCATTAGGCCAGTCATTGAGTACAATGCCCCATTTGGCATATACCTCACTAGACACCTGCAACAACTGGAGAGGCTACAAAAGTACTTCACAAAGAGGATCCTAGGCTTACATTTGGCCTATATGGAAAGACTCAAAAACACCAACTATTCTCTGTCTCATATCACCTACTAAGAGGCAATCTCTGCTTGACTTACAAAGCCATGTCTGTCCCAGCTATTTTAGAAATGCAAAATCTAACGAAATCTCAATCCCTGCACACCACATGCTCCAGAGACCTCATCCTCATTACAACAATCAACAAAATATGCTGGAGGGATATTGCCATAACCCAGAGACTGCCCATGCTATGGAATAGACTTCCCATACTTGTCAAGCAGAGCACCTCACTGGCCCTCTTCAAGAGAAATCTTGATGAGTGATGAGAAATAGAAAATTCATCCCAGTGATCACTCCAGTGGCTCTACTTGACAGATGCACTGGGAACTAAGGTCGGGTGGTATGATGCCAGGGTAATCCTATGTGCTAGGCTTGTAAAGGCTCCAGGGCCATTAGCCTAGTACACACCTATGAACTTATAGTTTCATAGTTTCATAGTTTCATAGTATAGTACTAGGCTATCTGCCCTGGGGCATTTGTAAGCCTAGCCATAGTGATGTGGCTTTTGCCACCCCATGAAATGGTACAAAAATGTACAGAATAAATCTAGAATACTGTGCCTCTGTCTAGTAGTGACACAGATGTGACCCCTGGGGTAAACTTACGATCTCCCATCCACTCATCAAGATTTCTCTTGAAGAGAGTCAGTGAGGGGCTCTGCCTAATACGAATTGGGATCCTGTTCCAAAGCATGGGAAGCCTCTGGGTTATGAATCTATCCCTCCAGCATGTCCTATTCATACTTGTGCCGAGGTTTAAGTATTTAGCTCTCATGGTCCTGATGGATTTGGATTTTTTGAGGTGGAGCATGTCCATCAGATCCTGATTGGACATGGCCTTGTACGTCAGGCAGAGATCACCTCTGAGCAGGCGGTATGCTACTGAATAGAACTGAAGTTTCTTTAGTCTGGCAGAATAAGACATATGTTGGAGACCCTTGATCCTTTTGATGAGGTACTTTTGTGGTCTCTCCAGCTGTTGCAAGTGCCGGGTGAGGTACATACCAAATGGGGAATTGTACTCAATCATGGGTCTGATGAGGGAGGAATATAGGGGTACAATGACATCCTTGGATCTGGATGTGAAACCCTTCATGATGAGGTGTGCAAGGTAGAATGTTTTCTAACCACTTTGGCAACGTGGGTGTCAAATGAGAGGTCGCTGTCTACTTGGGTCCCTAGGTCTCTGATTACTTTTTCCGTACTCAGTGGGTTGCTGTCTATGTGATAATTTGTGGGTACTTTGTTTTTCCAAAAGGGATGACTATACATTTTTTGGCATTTAGTTTAAGGCCGTGACTACTGCACCAGTTGTCCATTTCAGTGAGGCCTTTTTGTAGGATGTGTGTATCTGCTGGTGTATCGACTATGGCGCCTAGTTTGCAGTCATCTGCGAACTTTGTCAGCCACAGCCCTCCCATGTTTGCTTTAACATCTGAGAAATAAATGCCGAACAAGAGGGGTCCCAGGACAGATCCCTGTGGGACACCACTTGTGACTGGCTTTGAGTCTGACATTGCTCCAGCAATTTTAACTTTATGGGTTCTGTCCTTTAGCCAGTTTGCAACCCATCTAGTGACATAAGGGTTTACTTTTAAGCTGTTTAGCTTATCTATGATGCCTGAGTGGGGTATTGTGTCGAAGGCCTTAGCCAAGTCCAGGTATGCTGTATGGACTGCTTTGCCCTCATCAATGGCTCTAGTGACTGTTTTGAAAAAGTCAACTAGGTTTAAAAGGCAGGATCTGCCCTTTACAAAGCCGAACTGGGTGGGGTCAAGCGTCTGTAGGTCCCCTATGTCTCCGTTTATGAGTTCCATAATGATTCTTTCCATAGCTTTGCAGACCAGGCTAGTCAAGCTTATGGGGCGGTAGTTTCCAGGGTCTGTAGAGGCACCCCCCCTTGTGGAGTGGGACCACTGTTGCTGTACACCAGTGTTCAGGTACATATCCTGAAGTAAGGCTAAGGTTAAATAGCATTTTTATGTGTGGGTTTAGCTCCTCTTGGAGTTCACATAACATGCACCCCGGGATACCGTCAGGTCCCATTGATGCTGTGTTTTTTGCTTTGTTTAGGGCGGTTCTCACTTGGACATCTGAGATGCCAGGGAGATTACATTCATCTGGGATAAGTATTTCTTCTTTTGGGGGTGAAGGTGGCGAGAAATTTGCACTGAACCTGTCAGCCAGAATGTTAGCAATATCTGTGGGTTCAGTGTATTTTTTGTTGTTGTGAACCAACTCTGAGCATATCTGAGGGTTTCCGCCCAGGTTTCTAATATAGCTAAAGAAAGCTTTGTGGTTATCTTTAGTGTCCTTAGCGATTTTTCTCTCAAAGTTTGCCTTGGATGTTTTTATGAGAGAACATAGTTTTCTGCTAATGTTGATCAGAGATGTCTTCCCTTCATGGGATTTCGCTCTGACGTGCAGTAGCTTCCTTCTTTTGTTATACAATTTGTTTATGGCTGAGGTCCACCAGACAGGACGCTTACATTTGGTGGAGAGGGACTTGGATTTGTTTGGGATTGCATGATCCATGCATTCTTGGAGATGTCCATAGAAAGCATTTGTGAAGGATTCAGCATTGTGGGATGTGGTATCCACTGGCACAGTGGGCTTAAAGGATACCATCTCAGTCTTAAGAAGAGTGAAGTCTGCTTTTGAGAAGTTTTCACTGTGGTCTTTTGTGCTGGGGGTGGAGGTGGGATATGTATATCCAGGGTGATTAGTTTGTGGTCAGATCTCACTAGTGAGGGTATACTTCGGTGTGGAGCATTTTGTCCCCATGTTTGTGATGATCAGGTCTAGTATATTATCTCCTCTAGTGGGAGAGGTGACTAGTTGTTCCAGTGCATTTGAATTTATGAATTCCAGGAACCTTTGGGCTAGGGTATTAGGGCTAGAATAATGTACCCAATCTATGTTTGGGTAGTTGAAGTCACCCAGTATGATGGTATTTTGTGATACATTCATATCCTCCAATGTCTTCAGGAAGGCTGAGTGGGGTTCTTGAGATTGGGAGGGTGGTCTGTAACATGCTACCAGTTGTATAGCAGTTTTGCCTATGGTTAGTTGCACCTGTATGGTCTCTGATGCTTCATGTGTTGCTACTAACCTGGAGGTGTGGGTGTCCTTTATGAATATGGACACTCCCCCTCCCTTTGTGGTTCAGCCCGGGTTTTGGGGCCGAAAAGCATGATACGAGGTATAGCCTGGTAGCACTGGGGTGCTCTCAGGAGCCTTGAACCAGGTTTCAGTTACTGCACAAATGTCAATGTTCTCCATGCTGAGGAGTGCATCAAGTGCCTACATCTTGAGATTTAGACTTCTGGCATTGAGCAGCATTACCCTTAGTTTTTTTCCATTTTTGTTTTCTAAGGAGGTGGGTTTGTCTTTTGAGCCTTGCCTAAAAAAGGCACTATGGGGGTGGCAAGAGCCTTAGCCAATATCCGGAAGCCCAGTGGTGACAGGTGTAAGCCATCTCTTGTGAAGCAGCGTGGCTTGTCCAACATATGAACCTATGTTTGGCCATTGTGAACAGACTTCCATGATTGTGTAACAGTGTTGTGTGTAAATGTTTGTTGGGCTGGGTAGGGACAGTAGCAGATGTGAGTCCCATACATTTTTTACCTATCTGACTGTGCATGATGCTATGGCTCTTGGTGGTCTATCAGGTCTGTATGCTTGTAGGGGCAGACTGTGAAATGTCCTATAACACCTCAGGATTCCCACTATACTGTGATTTTGGCCAGTATATGTTGGTGTAGTGTGTGACTGGCAATCAGGATATGTTTGTTCAGACAGCCATTCTACTCTAGAGTTCATTTTGGGTACTGGCATGCTGCTGTGACTGTGGTGCAAATGTTTTTGAGTGGACATTTTTGCACCAGTATCTGCTTTTCACTACAGTTCCATCCCTATAGTGTATGCTATATTTGAATATACATAGGTAATTGCCCAGAGATGATGTTGGGGAGTGTTGTGTTGGTCTTACTGTGCTTCATAAGGTGCTGGGTGATATGTTTGGCAGCTGTCATGTGATTTCCATTCTGTTATATGACTGTGGTCATACCTCTACACTGTCCAGAGGCCTAGACACTGTCCAGATACATGTCTCATATGTTTGTTCTGTTCCTCAGAAAATTGTTGTTCTTGGCTGATCAGTAGGATACTCTGGGGAATGCAGTCAGTAAATGCTAACATCCATTGGTGTTATTGACTTTATATCCCTCAGAAAAGATATGTTACAACAAACCCTGTAACACCAGCAATTGTCTAAATTTATAACAGTAATATGTACACTATACCCCTGTGTTTGGGCTTCTGAACCCCAATTATGTCAGGCTTTGTCCAGATGTCATGCACTAAGAGGTTCAGAGGTATGTCGTATCCTTTATTGCCTTCATTCCTGTTACCATCCCAGTGATGCCATAGACCCCCAGACATGTAACAATGATGTGGCCATAGATATGAGTCCTGTGCATATACTTTCTGTGGGAAACTGTACATTTGAGAAGTCTGTGTATGTCTGGCCATTGTTACCAGACTGTCAGGATTGTGTAGCAATGTAGTGTGCGCATGTTATTTGGTCTGTGTAGGGAGGGTGTACATGAAGTGTCATGGGCCCTTTCTATCTGAATGTGCATGCTGCTCCAGTTTCTGGTTCCCTATCTCCTGTATATGTTTGTACAGGCAGACCGTGACATGTCCTGTAACACCTCAAGATTCCCACTACACTGTGACTTGGGGCAGTATATGTAGGGGTAATTTCTGAGTGGCAAATGGAATATTGTTGCTTACACAGTCATTATACTGTAGTGTTCAGTTTGCTTACTGGTATGTCACTGTGACTGTGGTGAAATTGGTTGTGGGTATGCCCTTTCACACCAGTGTCTGTTTTCCACTAGTGTTACATCCCTGTAGCACCTGTTATATTTGCAAATGCATGTGTACAACCCCAGAGCGGCATTTAGGTAGTGTTATGTCAGTCTGATTGTAGTTTCGACATTGCTTGGTAGCTCAGTGTAGTTTCCCTAATGTTGTGTTATGTCTACATATTCATAGGATGTCCAGTTATCTGGCTGATATCTTTGGTCTGGTCCCCATAACTGTTGTGTGTTCCTGATACATCAGTGGGATGATGTGGGGAGTGAGGTCAGTAACTAATGAGAAGGATTTGAGTCCCAGACTTGTGATATTTCAGTCAATATATGTTAGGCCATACAGTGTTACTACAACTTTCTCTGCTTATCTACTCACGTATTTTTGATATGCCCATATTTTCATGCCTTTGTCCCCCCACTTTGTAAGGCTTGGTCAAGATTCATTGCACTAAGGAGTTCTGAGCATACCTTTCCTCTGCCAGGATTTTCACAGAATGTCCAGATGTTTGGCCCATACTTTTGTTCTGTTCTACAATTTATTTGTATTTGTCTGGTAAATCACTGTGATGATCCAAGGATTTATGTCAGTAAATAATGACATAACATTGTAGTTTCCATCCTCATACCCTTCAGTAATTGTGTGTTGAAATGCACCCTGTTGCTGTAGGAAATGTCTTTGTTTCCTAACAGTGATATTTGAAATATGTCCCTATATGTGGCCCATTCCACCCTCCCCCCATTTTACAGCCTTTGTTAGATTTCTTGCACTAAAAGGTTGAGAGTGATGGTTCTGAGGTATGACTGCACTGCATGTTATTTATATATATATATATATATATATATATATATATATATATATATATATATATATATAACACATGAATGATTCCACCGAGCTTTCTCCCTAATGTTGTATGCCTCCATTGCATGATATGTTTGAAAAAGCAACATAAACTCCTACAGCTCAGATGGTGTAGAGGTGCAGTGCTCTGACTATAGTGTACAGGGTCATGGGTTTGAGATTGGGGACTGATTTTTTTTTATTAATGTTAAATGACCAGAATGCATGATATGTTTGTTAAAGCATTACACTTTCTCACAGTTCAGATGGTGTAGTGATATGTTGCTGTGATGTAGAGCACAGCATCCTGGGTTTGACACTTGGCAGGGCTAACTATTTTGCTGTTGGGTAGAACATGGTCTGATGGATACAGAGTGAATAAGGTACTTTTAAGCAGCTGTGCGTGAGTTTGAGCAATACTAAGCAATGCCAAGCTACGGTTATTCAGATTTAGCTTCACTTAGTGCCGCTTATTCCCACTTACCCCCCTGCTAATTTCTTTAAAAGAAAAGAAAAAGGGGTGTTAGGAAAGTAGTGATAAAAAGGGGCACACAGAGGAAAGTACAGTATGAAAGGTAGCTAGGGATGTGCAGGACATGCGTAGGAAAGGTCCTTAGCTGTCCATTTCTTCTACAGCAACAGCTGTGAATTTCTACAGAATTTGGAGGTGAATTTGGACACTCAAACCCCTGAGAGAGGGATGAGGACAACAATAATGTGTTGTCAAGTCAATTGGACCAGATTACATGTGAACAGTGGACATGTGTGCGAAATGTATAGCTATGTATGGGGGTAATTTTTCTTGGGAACAGATGCCCTTTTTTTAAGGTGAGAGTGGGATGTTGCGGAAGGATGGTAGGTATATTTGGGGAGGTAAGTTGGGTAGGAAGACAGACAAGACAGGCAAGACAGACAAGACAGCAGACAGTGGCAGTAAATTACACATATTGGGTAAACACCTTGGATGGGGAGGGTGGTTGGGAATCAGATGCCAATGAGCCCCCAAATGATACAGTGGGACTAGTTCCTCACCCATGGGCAGTGACCACTGCACTATCATGGCCCCAAAAGTGGCTGTGCTGGAGGCTGGACAGGAGGGGCAGGCTGACACTCAAGATGCACAAGGTGGCCCTCAATCTGGTGCAGCTGTCCACCAAACTCCTTTTGGATGGAGCTATGCACCAAACCCCGAACCTGGCTATGGGTGACAATTTCTTGTCCACACCTGCTCCCAGAGTGGAAACAGGCCTAGTTCCCTGATGCAGTTCCACCCGGAGGTGGTGCAAGACCAGCAGACAAGGAGGTCCATCGTTGGGTTCCAGACATGCTGGGGCCTGGTGTCACAGTCAGATGAGGTGGGACAGGGGGATCCACAGGGATTTGCCTTCCCAGATGTGTTATAGTGTTGAGGTTTTACAAAATATGTTGGTTAGTCATGAACAACACATTTTGTGATTAATTATAACAGCATGCATGGGTATTCCAATTGACCCAATAAAACAGATTTGAAACAGTTGCATAGCGAACAGAACACATACATATATGAAACAACAGTAGGCATTATAACTGCATACAAGTTACATTGATAGCAACAGGCCACCAATGATAGTATTTGAATGGGGAACATTAATAATCAAACAATTCAATATTTGTTAAACAATAGGACACATGTCCCAACAGTAGGTTTGGAGAAAAACATACCCATTGATTATGTGTATAAATTACTGGTGCAGATAGGGTGGGGGAGAGAGATATCAATTAACAACTGTATAGGCTTCAGTTGTTCACAACTGTACTGATCATTACTCTACTCATTACTCTCCAGGTATGTCTTCACTTTGCATCTACTCTGGCCTGGGGTTGGGCAGTGGAATGTTTGTACACAATGCTTTACTAAAGCCTTCTTAAAGCTAATACATATATTTCCTTACCTGGCCAACCTGTTGAGGAAATATCTGTAAACACTACCTGACTGTTTCTACACATATTCACATATTCAACGTTACATATGTGACATTGACAGTGGTGCCATGCACTCATGGTTTGTGTGTGTGCTACTGCCATAATCCACTTGGATTTCTATCTGTCACCCTGGGTATTGGCAGTGGTGACCACTAGCCATGACAGTGTGACACTTGAAAGACATTTATCAGAAGAAATCGCTTGGTGTATGTACTTATCTTGATGTCATTTGCAGCCTTGGGGTTGGACAGTGGAAGTGTTGCACAGCTAATAGAAACATTTCCTTACCTGGCAGGCCTGTGGAGGAAATTTCTGTTAACACTACCTGACTGTTTCTACACATATTCACATATTTTTGTGTGAAATTATACATACAGCTTACTACCACTCCTGGGATTTGAACCATGCCTGTTTGTGCAAAAAGGTACAGCACGGTCATGCTTCATCACAATGAGATATTGAGGAACTGCTGTCTTTTACTTGACTGTTTTCTGCCTAATATTCTCTTGGTTGGACAGTCTGACCTTGTAATTCTAACATCTATGAATGGCAGATAGTTATTGCACTGTGTATTAATACTTTGACATATTACAATCTGGAAAGCAATGTTTAACACCAAGCACTGCTGTAGGAGATAAATTATAATACTTTACACATTACTATTCAGGGATCAGATCTTGGTGCATAGAACATTTTATATAGTTGATCTCCTGTTTTACAGCTCTACAATCTTTGTCAGATGAGCCTCAATTAGTTCATGCTGTCAGAGTTATAGTTGCTGTACAGAATACCTATGAACCTACCTATGAACCTATGAACCTGTACACATTTAGATTACCACCACATACCAAAGTAAACACAACAGTCTGAAGTCTTTAGTTTTATTGAAGGGTACTGATACTTTTATTGATAGATATCCTGTACATCACTATTACTCTGCTAATATCGTTTATTCATTACCCACAGTACACATTTAACCTATTGGCAGTTGACATTCTACTCCTTTCTATTTAGTTGTCCTGAATACTGCAATCTAGATTTGTACTCAGCAGTTTCCCCCCACAGCCTTAGCAACATGTTGGCATGGGCGTCTATGTTCACAACCCTCTCATCTGCAGCAGTACAGGAAATAAGGAAACATTTATCCATACCTATTGATCACATATGCAGACTGGACATTTGTAAATGTAAATTGATACTGATACTTACACACTGCTGGGACATTCTGTGCCCATGCTTCTTGGGTCCACTGGTCCAAGAGCTCCATCTTCCTACGCTTGAGGTCGGAGAAATGGTGCTGGACCTGTTTACCAGTTCAAGAGATGCCAGTAGCACTGGTGAGATCACGTACAAGATGGTCCCAGACCTCTGCTTTGTATTGTGAGCCCTGGTACAGGTCCTGCAGCAGTCTCTCCTCATGGTCTTTCACTAGGAGTCCAACCATGACCCTGGACTCTTGAGTGACCAAGAGCTGTGCCTGAAAGAGTGATCCCTCTCCTACGCCAGCCATAGTACCTGGAAAGATGAGCTATGACTGGTTATGGCTGTATTCCCACCTGTGAGGTTTAAATAGAGCCAAATTCCTGCCCTTTGCCATCGTTGGACCATTTTGAATATGCTGTGCTAAGCTAAGCAACACTTAAACCCATTTAGCTAAGGTTGGCAGTGCTTAAAGGGTTAGATGTTGAGCACTGCTTACCAATGCGCAAATCTGCTTAGCTGGGCTACTTACTACTTAGCATTTACATTTAAGCAATGCTTACTCCAGCTTAGCATGGCTGAGCACTACTTAGCATTGCTCAGATTTCATTTCATAGAGTAGCAAAATTGTGTGATTGATTCATCATTACTGGCATATTATAACATTATGTTTACCTTCCATGACATTCCCCTATGTGCTTTCATTACATTATATTTGTGTGTGACTATACTGTATGGAGCACATGTGTTTATATAGGGGTTTCACATATTTTCTAGACTGATACCTCACTTTTGGACCTGCTACATTACCCTGGTTGACAAACATTATTTACTACCTCATTTAATAAAACAAAAGAATTTTAATACTGCCTTCCCATGTAGAAGTGAACAGACTATATTGGGGCTTGAACCGTGAATGCCTGCATGGAAAGCAGAAACTCTAACCACTATGCTATCTTGCCTTGATAGTTTTAGCTGTATATTTCTACTTAGCTTCTTGGGATATTTTAAGCTATGCTAAGCACAGCTGTGCAACACGCACACCTGCTCAGCTATGCTTAAACTTTACTTGGGATGGAAAAAAAATAAAATAGATTTTAATGTTCTTCTCACTTTAGTGATATACACATACCTCTGAGTCTCTTGGGCAGGACATCTGGACAACTACATCATAATTGGGGGGACTCTGGCCACAACTGGAGACACTTTTTAATTGTTTCCTCTTGAGAACACGATGGAGTTGAGTTATTTAGTATACCAGCGTGTACACTGGCATACCAATCTGGACATCCTGTGCTGGTCTATACAGTGAAGGGGTGTGCCTGTTTCCTAGATTTCAGTGCCCACGGACACTGTTATTATTTCCATTTGTGTCCGCCGACACAGTTGTTGGTTTTCAAAGTGCCATAATGTCACTTTCTGAGTGCAGGGGGTGTGTTAAATGTGCGAGCACTGCTGGGACATGCCCCCTGCACTCGTTCATGTCTTGAGTCCATGTAGCCTTACAGCAGCATGCTTTCATGATTATATATGGCATGCTGCTGTGCTATATGGCTACGAACCTCAACATGCAAGAATAGTGTTATTCTTGCACAGAGTTTATTGAATCCCAGGGACTGTCTTTTCCTGTAACTTGGTCACTGTATTTAGAAACTTCACAGATAATAGTTGAATGCAGGATAATATTATTGTCATCAAAGATGCTGTTATTCGATCTGTCCATTTTTTTTTTTGTTTTGTTTTTTTTTTTTTTTTTGCTTTTTTTTTTTTTTTTGGTGTATATTTTCTCTCTCTTTAATGTTATAATTTCTAACATGTATAAACCTTTTCTATGTATTATGACACTAAAGCATTTCTTTCTGGATACAGCACCTTTGGAATCAAGTACTGTGGTCCTTTAGCCCTTTCATTTAATGTGGATTCTATAATTTTATGTTGATTGTTATTTTACTAATCAAATTGCTTGGCTCAGTTTGTTTCAGAATTAGTAATTACCGATCTTCATCTCAATTTTGAATAAAATAGTTCAACGTACCTTAATGGTCGAACACATCAGGCATTGTAGCATTACTTTATTCTCCTGCTTTGTTATCTACTGTACTACCACAATTTGTAGAATGGGAGCTAATGTTAATTTCTTCTGTAGTATTATCATGTTTATTTTGATTTTTTACATGTGGAATAATTTACTTTCTTTTTCGCCCCATTTTTCAGAGTGCTAGCAGTTGACCTACTTCTAAAAACAGGCATGTTTTTATTTCTCAAAAGTAATATGAGTGCACTCAACCTGGGTATTATGATTCTTGTCAGAAATGCTCTGTGTGGTCTCCTCTCTCCAATTATAAAGTTCAAAAACTGTTCTAATGGCTATACCATTACTGCCTAAGCAATCATATCAATCATATTGGTCATCTGTTTTTAATATTAAGTATGGAGATAAGGTCATGAAGCTAGGAACAGAATTATTTAATAACAAGTGAGAGTTTTTTTTTTTATGAACACACCACATAATGTACATTCCCCTAATTTAGTATTAAGTAGATCTTCCTAAACATATAAACTTAGTGAATCCATTTCTTTATGCAACATAGTAAGGACAGGCTGTTAAAGGAGCAACTATCATTTAAGAAATATAAACAGCTCCGTATAAAGGTTATTCAAAGAAAAAACAATGTACTGACACATAAATCAGTAGTAGCTATAACAAATCATGACTGTCACTAGAAGGAAGCACACAGTGTCCAAATATCTACAGGTTTAGGTAGTGCTACAGTGACAATAGCCTACTCACCAAGTTGCATTAAGGCTAGCATACAATAATTTAGAGCCATTGGCAAAGAAAATGAGGAATGCATAAATACAAGGATATAATTGGTATGGTAATCAATAAAAGTTGGCTTTATTTGTAGCTATTATCTTTGTATGTGGTAAATCCAGAAAACAACATCTAAGAGTTATAGAATATTCTAAGACATATTTAAGCCATTTTGGGATATAAAATGAATGTAGATAAAACAAAGGTTATAGCCATAAATTATGTACACAATAATTAATTCAGCAATACCCATATTTATGGAGACATGATAAGATAAAGTATTTAGGAATATGGATTAAAAAGTCTTCTGTTATGGCAGCTAAGGCTATTTAGGCAGAGGTTAAACAAAAGATAATACAAAAACTGAGAAAATGGAAACTTCTTTAGTCTTGTATATGTGAGAGGTGTACTGTCATCAACTCAAGTAGAAGTTGCGGACAATAATTAATAAGGAAATGAAGGAATTTATCTGGGAGGGAAAGAGCATAAGAGTTAAGTGGGATAAGTGAATCCTTTCAATAGAACAAGGTGGTTTAGCTTTACTGATTTGAAGGGATATTTTACAGCTACACAGTTAAGGTGCATATACATGACACAAGCAGAATGTTAAAATTCAAAGTGAAAATAGATGATGATTAAACAAGGGTGAAGTTCTAGAAAGAGAGAGGGGATGAGATTCTGGATGTAGATCCTGAAGGAGAAAAATAATCATACAGAACATTATAGTCATAAAGTACCAGAATGTATGCAAAGATTAAGCCAATGTGAGAATGGAGAAAGGAGATTTTGCCAATAAGATGATTGCAAGTAGGAGTACAGAAAGTAGGAAAGAAGGGGTTGGAATTTACTGGAGATTCCTGCCAAAGGAACCAAGATATTAGAGGTAAATAACTAAAGCATAAAAGGGAATTGAATGGGATGAGGCCAAGAAGACATTGGGATTGCATGTTAGACACTGCCTTCCCTACCAGGGCTTGATCACAAAGTACATGCTAAAAGAAACAGACAGGAGAATTTTAAGTGAAAGACCTGCTCTAGTAGAGTTTTCAGTTGAATCTAAACCAAAAGCAGCTGTTACACGTGGATAATTAGTAACTTGCTCAGCTATGCTTAAACTTTACTTGGGATGGAAAAAAAATAAAATAGACTTTAATGTTCTTCTCACTTTAGTGATATACACATACCTGTGAGCCTCTTGGGCAAAATGTTGTATGATGACTATAAGAATCAATCAGAGAAGGTTAGAAAAGATTGGGAAGAGAGACTGGAAAAGCAATTTACAAAAAAACAATGGGAAGACATATAGATTAATAGGTTAATAGGTGTTTACTAGGTTAACAACCACAAGGACCTTTTTAACCCTAGCCATACATCCCAAATCTCTGACAATTTCTGATACTCTTGATAAGTGTAAGCAGGGGTTTGAAAGATGAAACATTTACAAGCTAAGGCCTGAGAGATGAACCATTTACAAATCGCCTGTATCCAATAAAGACATAGGTGCCAAACCAGGGATGAATTTCCTGTTCCCCATCCAATAGTCCAAGTTGCACTTGAATTGAGTTAGGGAGGAACTCTGCTTCACATGGATGGAGAGCCTGTTCTACAGATGGGGTAATTTCTGGTTTACATACCTGTAACTCCAGCAGGTCATATTTATATCACAGGCAAGGTTCAAGTCCTTAGAATGGGTAATTCTGGTGCTGTTTGTTTTTCAGGTTTGCAGAAGGTCCATCAGAGTGGGATCTGACAATGCCCTGTATATCAGGCATAGATCTCCCCTCAAAAGCCTGTAGGAGTCAGAATACAGAGATAGAGCCTTAAGGTGGTATGCACAGGATATTTTACTGAAGCCCTGTATTCTTTTAGTGAGGAACCTCTGTGGACAATCCAATTGCTGGATAAGCCTGGCTAGGTACATTCCAAAGAGGGCATTGCACTCAATGATAAGTCTGATGAATGCCAAATGTAGAGGAACAATGACTTCCTTGGACTTAGATGCTGTGCTGTATCTTTGTTTATAAGTTGTACAAAATAGAATGATTTACTCAACACTGCAGACAAGTGATAGTCAAAGGCTAGATTACTATCTATGTGTGTCCCTAAATCCCTAACTACTGGGTCAACTCTAAGGTGCGTGTTGTCAATATGATAGTTACCAGGGGTGGATGACTTCGATAAGGACACTAGTATGCATTTCTTAGGATTTAGTTAAAGTATATGGCTCTGATACCAGTTGTTTGTCTGTGTCAGCCCCTTCTGGAGAAGATTTGTGTCAGTGTGGGATTCAATGACAGCTCCTAATTTGCAATTATCAGCAAATTTAGTCAGCCAGAGACCATTGACATTGGCCTTAACTTCAGAGAAGTAAATGCCAAAAAGGAGCAGTCCAGGGACTAATACCTGATGGACTTCTCTTATGACTGGCCTCTTTGTAGAGGTGGACTCCCCTTTTCTAACTTCCTGGGCCCTGTATGTCAGCCAGCTGGCTATACATTGGGTGACATATGAGATTGTACCTAACCTACTGAGTTTGTCAACAATGCCCGAGTGGAGTATTGTGTCAAATGCCTTGGCCAGGTCAAGGTAGGCAGTGTGAACCATTCTGCCCTCATCCATTGCTTTGGTGACCTTCTAAAAAAAGTCCACCAGGATGAATAGGCATAATCTGCCCTAGACAAAACCAAACTGGGTTGGGTCCAGTATCTGGAGGTTTACTATATCACTATCGATCATTTCCATGATAATTCTTTCCATGGCTTTACATATAAGACTAGCAAGAATTATATATGGCTCTCAAGTATGCAACAAAATCCAGAAGGTTTAGGATCTTTGCTTGGAGGTGTTTACAAAGGTATTTTTATATCCCATGCAGACTTCATAGATTTTTTTCCTCAGGTAGATATTAGATATTGGAGTTGGAATGCAGAAGAAAGAAATAACTGGGAATATGTGTTTTGGGAGTTTACTAAGTTGGCAGATTTTAAAAATTCACTAGCATACTCTATCAGAACTAATGCAGGAACGGATGGGTGTAAGTTAGAAAATGATTCCTTTGAGCTGGGATACAGGATCTGAACTGTCCAGACATAGTAAGCCTTATTAAGGTTAATCCTGTTGGCCAAAAAAGCAATTATTGCAAAAGGGAAAATGAAACCTACACCAGCTGTATTTGAGGTATTCAATATTATAAAAGAGTTAAAAGACATAGAAGAGAGGGCTTTAGAAAATGGAAACAGCTAATTACATAGAAGTAAATAGAAAGTGTGGGAAGAATACATGCAGAATAATGTTATGAGGAGAAGTAGGAGTGAGGTCTGAAGGAAGGCAGGAATTCAGCAATTTTTGTAATTTTGGACTGATGATAAGTTCAAAGAAAATATGTGATGTATATTCTATTTAAATGGAAACATGATAAAATGGTTTGTTTTCTTTTCTGTTAAAGTATGTTTGCCTATGTGTTTAGTAGTAGTTTAATAAAAACATTAAACTACAATATATGTTGTTTACTATATAATTCCTGATCATTGTAGAGAAAAACATAAAGACTTAGATGTTAATCATGACCAAAAGTTACAAAGCCAGAAATAAAATAGTCTAAGTCCTTAGTAAATATTAGTAAATTGAAAAAAACAATAATGATGTAGGTTTTAAACAAAACAGTATTACATAAATAGTTCTTAGAGAAAATTGATAAACAGACACAGAAGAAGTACTGTAGATTTTTAAAAGATATGCAATATCAATTAGCCTAGACACAGTGATTTTAAGACTGCATTATTATTAATAATGTTTACTAAATTAAACTTGTTCACTGCAGTGAAAGACAAACAGGCTCAAACACATTTATCATGTCAGTGTGTTTGTAAAACCAAAATACAAAGTGCAAGTCCTTAGTAAATAGAGATAAAATGACAGCATAAATTTTGCAGATTTTAAACAGAGCTGTAATACAGAAATAAAATAATGCAACTTCGTAGAGAAAAAAAATCATAAACTGACACAGAAGAAATACTATATCAGTTAGCCTAAACATCGTCAGATTAAGAAACAGTATTATTTATAAAGTTTACTAAATTATACCTAGTCACTATACAGGAAGACACAGGCCTGGTTTCCATAAAGTTTTGGAAGCCATTTCCAGACAGCACAGCAAACGGAAGAAAGACTTCAGCACACCCACTGTAGATGTGATTCGAGAAATCACACTGAAGGTAAACTGAGTACTTCGGTATTCAGTATAAGATAATTAGGGATTTTGATTCTGAAACACATTCTGCAGGATTCACAAAGTTTCCGTGTAAGAGTTAGCAAGCCTTACATGGAGGCTGCAGTTAAACGGGTGATGTCAGCATGCCATGCATATTCATGAGGGCATGCTGAATCACACCCTAGGCTAACACGGTCCATGTAGCAATGTTGAGGGCGTGTCCACATGGCAAGACCTGCAAAGGGACATGCCCCCAGAAGAATCACAGTCCCAAAAGGAAACTCCCACGAGCGAGTCCACTGAAATGTCAAGAAACATAACAGCACACATGCCCCTACAGACTATTAACCCAACTGAAATGTAAAACGTAAAAATGAACAGTTTAATTTTTTTTAATTTCAAAAATGTTTGCCCGTAATTGAGCTCATTTGCGCGGGTGTGCCCTTCGCTCAGCCACAGTTAGCAGTCATTGAAAAAGCATATAAGCTCTAAATATGCAAAGTAAGCCAAGTAGCAATAGCGTAGCAGTAGAGACGTCGGCCAAAGAGGAGGTAGTCATGGTTCGAGCCCCAACAACATCATTTTTTATTTTTAGTGAAATAAGCACGAAACAATCCCCTGACATATATGTATATATATATATATATATATATATATATATATATATATATATATATATAATTATAATATAAGTAAAATGCAATGAAATGGGCCATGTTTTATGAAGAACTCTGACACAATAAAAAAATTAAATATTTTATAAGTGTCCATAGCTGAGCAGTGCTCTAACAAGCTGAGTATGTTTGCCCGCAGGTGACCAGTGGTTTAACAGGTGTAATAGGAGTGCCCGGAGTTGAGCAGTGCTTTAACACGCTGAAAGTGTGTGCCCGTAGTTGCGCAACATTTCTCACAGCATAATATGTGTGCTCACAGCCAAAGAATGCGTTAACCAGTGTAACCCATTTGCGCAGAGCTGCCCAGCGTGCCAACCGGCTTACCGGCGGGCAACATTGAGCAACCTGTATCAAAGCCGCCTTTAAACAGACACACTTCCTAGCCTGTCTAGACAGTAGTAAAATAAAAAAAAAAGCAATGCCCAGGCTTGAACCCAGGATACTGTGCATCATAGTCAAAGTACTAAACCACTAAGCCATGACAGCTGTACTGAAAAAGCAGTATTGGCATATATATAGGAATTAATGAAAATAGAAGCATGACAAAGCAGGTTTTGTGAAGCTGATACAATTCCAAAATGGCCAATCACAGATAAGTGCGGGAAAAATGGCATATATAAGCCCCATAGGCGGGAATACACAGCATAACTGATTGTGGAACCCATTTGCAGTCAGGATGGCAGATGTAGGAGAGGGTAGTTGCTTTCGAGCACAGAGGTGGGGTGTTGAGAAGTCCAAATACATGGTTTGGCTCCTAGTCCACGATCATGAGGCTCAACTCATGCAGGGCCAGGTTCTGTGGGGTGCATATAAGGCAGAGTCATGGAACCGGTTGGCACATGATCTCACCATTGCCACAGGCATACCAAGGACTGGTGAACAGGTCCGTCACCACCATGTGGACCTGAAGAGACAGAAGCAGGACCAACTGAACCATTGGATCCAGGAGGCCCGGCAAATGCCTAACGCCCCACTACTGAGTAAGTATCCATGTAATTATGTATGTAAGGAATTATCCTAGCTGATATTATGGAGATGTATGTTCCAATATTACTTCATTTATATTACAGCTGCAGGTGTGCATTCCACGAATCGGCGAGCCTATGGTAATAGGCTGGAGCGGTTGCGCCACCAGGCAGGTTAGTAATTATATTCCTGTAATTGTCATACAATATAAGTGAGACAGCTTGTAAAAGAGGTCAGTGTAGTCACATATTAATAAAGTTCAAATAACACTAGAAGAAAGATTCTGCTAGTACTGTATGATTAGATTAGTGATGCAGCCTGTAATCCAGAAATAAAAAGTAAACAAGTCTGAAATAGTGATTAACCACCTGAAGTGTAATATCAGATAACCTGCAGCAGCCTTAAAATCAGTGGTAAACAAGCTAAAGATAATAGACATGTGTCAAATACATCCCCTTAGAAAATCTGCCATATGAAACAAGTGAGTCTGTTGGAAAGGATTGTTGTAATCAGGTGTGACATGTTAATAACGCCTAGAATAAAGTACCAACTTGAATTGTAAAAATAAAACAAGTGAGTGTGAGAAAGAGGTATGAATCGACCAAGAAAGCTGTTATAACTTCTGAATAAAGTATACTGCAGTCAGTACATAATGAAATGAATGAGACAGCCACAACCAAAAAGTGAAATGTTTGAAATAAAGTACTGAAGCTGGAATGTGTCTGTCCCACAATTTGTATATGTTGCTGTACCCTTGCAATATGAAGATAGTATGGTTGTATGAAATAATGAATATCCACAGTTGTCTAGAGCCATATAAATAAAATGTAGCAGGATGCTGTACCTGAACATAGCCAGATATAAATGTGTATGAATAAAAATGCAATGGATATTAATGTATCAGTAACAGTCCCATCACCAACATTCCTAAGGTTACATATAGGAAACTGTTCTAAGACCTGTAGGGTATATATATCTGCAGCTACTAGAGATGTACAGCATATGTATATGTAGTTGAAGTTGTTAATGAAATATTTCTTCACCCTACCCTATATTCATAAATAATGCCATTCCACAACAAACTGGGTATGTGTTTTCACAATCAATTCCTATGGACATTTGTCCTGTTGGTTCAAACATATTTGCATGTACGTTGCTGCATGTGCCCTGTTCACATATCCAAACCTGATGGCCTGTTGCTATCAATCGACCCTGCATGCTGTTGCATTGTGTACTGTTGTTCAAAATATGCATGTGTTATGCTTGCTGTTCAATGTTTGGAATTCATGGGTGTTTGGTTAATGGGAATACTGATGCATGCTGTTACAACTAATTTTGAATGGTATTGTTTGTTACTAACCCAAAATGTCATAAAATATTTCTAAACATAGGACAACAGGGAAGGTGGGTTCCAGCGGACCCACCTCTCCCACCTCAGCTGGCGAGTGCACCTGGCACTAGTGCCCAGGATGGAACCTCCTCCGGTGACCCTGTGCCACTTTCGGGTGGAAGTGCTGCAGGGGGTGGGGATCATCCCCCCTCTGCAAGCGTGGCTGGAGGAGACCGTCCACTCATCATCCAAAGTGTCCGGTCTGTGGTGCGTAGTGAGATCAGGCATTCTGTGCTTGAACCACTATGCCAGCTTGAGGCTCGGGTGGCACAACTCACGGATGACCCTGCTGCCCATCCTGCACAGCCCCCAGCACAGCCCCGCCCTGGGCTGTGAAGGCACAGTGGCAACTGCTCATGGGTGGGGATCTCAGTTCCACTGTTGCCATCTGTGGGCTCATGGGCTCGCGATATCCCAACATCCGTCCCCGTCAATTGTGTTTCCCCCCACACATGTCATACTCCGCCCCTGTATGCATCTTGTTTGTCTTGTCTGTTAACCTCCCCTACCTACCTCCCCAAATATACCTACTTCCTGTACCTCACATTCCACTCTCACCTGAAAAAAAAAAAAAAAAAAAAAAAGGGCACTCTGTTCCCGCAAAAAAATTACGCCCCATACATAGCTGCCCATTTTGCAGACATGTCTGCTGGACATGTGAAGTGGTAATTACAACTGGCTGTACAACATATTTTGTTGTCCACACCCCTCTCTCAGGGGTGGAAGGTTTCAAATTTCACACCAAATTACAGACATATGCACAGCTGTTGCTGATAAAGAAATGAGCAGCTATGGGCCTTTCCTACATCCTTCCTGCAAATCCCGAGCTTGTTTTCCTACTGTCCTACCCTCTTTGTGTCCCCTTTTTCACCACTGTCCTATCTCCCCATTTTCTTTTCTTTCAAAGAAATTAGCGTGGGTGTGTGCGAGAGTAAGCACTTTTAAGCAGTAGTAAGTGGGTATGTGCTTGTGTGCGCTTAGCTAAGCGTGTGTGCGTGAAGCTAAGCGACAGTGCGCATGTGTGAGCTCCGTGCAAACCAGCGCTAACCCGCTTACAACTGCTTAAAAGTGCCTTAGTCACTCTGAATGACAAGGCCTGTAGTCTGCTCAGCAGCAAAATAAAATTCCTCTGTCAGTCTCGAACCCAGGAAACACTAGTTTGCATGACTTACCACTAAGCCATGACTGATATACAAGAACTTTGTGCTGAAAGCAATATATCATGAAATAGTAGGACTGAATGTAAAGGGAATATAGGAAGGCTATTACACAAAGCTTTTCTTGTATCTTTACTGGCAATTCTTGTGAATTTGTATAAAATTAGTGTGAGAAGAGAAACAGCCATGCTAGTCGGTAGCTAGTAGGTAATAATGTGACAGTAGCACCTTGCAAACCACACACACTATCAGAGCAGGATAAACACTGCCATATTTGAACAGGTAAGAGGCCAGACCTAGCAACTGGGACTGATTTACAGGGATGTCCCTGATTTGAAAACAAATGTTAACTGTGCCCCACTAACTCCCTGTGAAATGTACTAACAGTAGGCAGAAAGGTGTTTTGTCCCACGTAATGGTAACTGTCAACTACTGAAAGTATGCACTACGTGCATGTCAGAAATGGTGTATTAATACACATGCTCAAAATACCCCACAGTCACAACTGCAGAATATCTGAAATATATCACGGGTGTATCCCACTGATATGGACCATTCCCTGAGGCTGATAAAAGATACACCTGAGAGTGAGTATCTGAGGCCTGCAAGTGTCACAAACTCACAGGCATATCATTCTGTCTGCTGTCACACACTTTGTGAATAGCTGTAGAATAGCTTCCACAAGCACACCCACATGTAGGTGTACAACCCACAAATATCAAAGGAGGTATCCAACTAATAACAGAAGGACAGTATAGCTGTTTACAAGCACTGCATGTGCCTGCTATCCATAACTGTTAGTACAAAGTACAAGGTGCCACTACTGCTCAGCAGCAAAATAAAATACCCTTGTAGGTGTCAAGCCCAACACCCTGGCCAGGCCAGACTGCATGCAGTACCACCAAACCACAACAAACATATAAGGAATTGCTGCTGAAATAAATATAGCAAGCATTACAAGGAGTGAATGTGAATGGAAAATAGGAAAGCCATAGCAACACATTCCAGTAAAGACACCTAGCAGGCCTCCAAGGAGTGAATGTAAAGGCTAAATAGTGAAGCCATAGCAACAACTTGCAAGAGCCACTGCTGTAAACCAGTTACTCCACAAGTCCCACAGGAAAGCACATACTCCCATTTAAACAGTATTAGTATTATTAGGTGTCAGTTAACATACACACTGAGAAGAATAAACTGGAGGAAGCAATAGTCAGGTGTCAGTACAACATGCATGTCAGTGCCTACAACACAGCCTGAGATATGAGAGACATACCAACCTTAACGCTCACACAACAGTGTCCACAGCATACCAGCGTGGTCCCCACCTTGAAAATCTGAAAGGGCTATGCCTACCTCACCTAACATTTTATAGCACTGTCCTGAAATCACAGTGAGAACTGCAATTACCACACAGCAGGCTGCATGCAATTAGCAAATGCTGGCTAACAATTGGTACAGAGGCCATCACATGCACATCTGCATATACCTACAAAAGCAGCCTATACTCTCAGTCCACACATGCAATACATTCATTGCAACAGCCGGAGGGAGAGACAGAGAGAGAGAGAGAGAGAGAGAGAGAGAGAGAGAGAGAGAGAAAAAATAAATAAATAAAAACAAATAAATAAAAAAAAAAAAACTAATAAGAGACACAGACTGCCGAAACTACAACATTACAGAACAGCAGGCTACCAAGCAGCAAGCCATCAAAAATAGCAGTGTCCAACAAAGGTAATGTAAACTAATAATGTAATAGTCTACATACTGTGAACCCTCCATATGTGTTAGCAGTCTGTATATATATATATATATATATATATATATATATATATATATATATATATATATATATATATGAAGATGTGCATAGGGCAGGGGACATACTGCAACTGTTAGTGAAGGCTGGATATACATATGTATGTGAAGGATGCTATGTGCACATATAAATGTAGGTTGTAGTGCAATGTACAATGTAGGTTGTACAGTAATGAATGTTTAGCAGTATGTTAGTGCGTGTATTCGTATGTGTAAATAAAAAGGTATATATATATATATATATATATATATATATATATATATATATATATATATATATATAATATGTATATGTATGTATATTTATATATGTATCTATATATAATATGCATATATGTATACATAGATAGAGAGGGATGTAGAAATAGATAGACCCAGAATGATACCACAGTACAAGGACAAAATGATTGACCTCAACAATTGGCTAAGCTTCTGGTGTCATTCTAAGGGGATCCAGCATCTGTCTGCCTGGGACGACATGACCGACAGTCCATGATGCTTTGCCAGAGATGGCCTGCACCTGTCGCCCTCAGGATTCCGGATACTGACTAAGACTCATGCCACCCCTATAGTGCCTTTGTCAGGCAAGGTTCAAATGACAAATTCACCACTGTAAATGGTGACATCTGTGACATCTGTGCAGTGACAGAGACCTGGTTCAAAGCTCCAGAGAGCACCCCTGCATTACCAGGCTTCAATTCATACCACACCTTTTGGCCACCTAACCCAGAAAGAAGCACTAAAGGTGGAGGCTTGTCCATATTCATTAAGGATATCCACACCTCCAGGCTAGTTGCACAGCATAATGCATCTGAGGTATCCAATTGCAACTAACTCTGGGCAAGAACGCAATCCAAATCGTAGCTTGCTACAGACCCCCCACCATGCCCCAGGATTCACACCCCTCATTTCATGATACACTGGAAAGTATTGGGTACAACCCAACACCCTAATAATGGCCGATTTCACCTACCCCACCATTAACTGGAAAAACTACACCTGTACCAATTCTATTGCTCAACGTTTTCTAGAATTCATAAATACCAAAGCCTTGGATCAACTTATTCACACCCCCACCAGGGGCAGCAATATCCCAGACTTGGTCATCACCAACATGGGAAACCGGTGTTCCACACCAGAGGTCAATTCCTCATTGGTCAGATCCGACCACAAGGTAATCAGTCTAGACATCCACATCCCACCCCCAGCCCCAATTAGGGACACCATCATAACAAACTTCTCAAAAGCCAATGTCACACTTCTTAAGACAGAAGTGGCAAACTGCATGACACCCATGCAGACGGACAATAGAGGTATGACTGCTGAATCCTATACAAATGCACTGTATAAGCACTTACACGAGTGCATGGATCATGCTATCCCTAATAGAACCAAGATGTTATCCCCCAGACAAAGGAAGCCAGTCTGGTGGTCCTCTGCCATAAACAAACTCTACATCAGAAGAAAGAAACTGTTGCAAAAATAAGTAAATTCCCATGACTGGAGGAACTCCCTGGTCAACCTCAGTAAGAAGCTGAGATCCCTCATAAAATCCCCCAAAGCTAGTTACAAAAACAAAATTGCCACTGACTCTAAAGACAACCACAAAGCATTCTATAGCTATGTCAAGAATCTAAATGGGAACACTCAGATCTGCTCTGAGGTACAGCATAATAGCACTAAATATACAGAACAAACTGATATTGCCAACATCCTGGCAGATAGGTTCAGTGCTAACTTTACCCCCTCTCACCCCCTAGAAGGCCTATCTCTATACTGGAAGAATGCAAAGTCCCTAAAATCATGGCTGCACAGGTAAAATACACACTCTCCAAAGCCAAGAACACAGCATCCATGGGACCTGACAATATCCCAGGATGTGTTCTACATGGACCACTGAATGAACTGGCACCCTACTGCAGTACCATGTTCAATCATAGCCTCACCTCAGGCTTTGTAGCCACTGAATTGCGCACCACATCACATCCCACTCCACAAAGGGGGAGCCATGACGGACCACGGCAACCACCGCCCCATTAGCCTGACGAGCCTGGTCTGCAAGGCCATGGAATGTACCATCATGGAACACATAAACAAAGACATTGGTAATCTCTAAACTCTGGACCTTACTCAGTTTGGATTTGTAAAAGGCAGATCATGTCTCCTAAACCTGATTGACTTCTTTGAAGCAGTCACCAAAGCCATAGATGATGGTAAAATGGTTCACACAGCTTATGTAGACCTCGCCAAGGCTTTCAACACCATCCCCCATTCTGGAATTATAGATAAGCACACTAAACTAGGTATAAATCCCTATGTCATAAGATGGGTTGACAACTGGCTCATGGACAGAACCCACACTGTGAAAGTAATGTATTCCAAATCCGACATCAGACCAGTAACAAGTGGAGTACCACAGGGTTCAGTCCTGGGTCCTCCCCTGTTTGGTATCTACTTCTCCGAAGTGCAGGCCAACACAGAAGGTCTGTGGCTAACAAAGTTTGCAGATGACTGCAAACTAGGAGCCATAATCGCAACTACTAACGATGTGAGCAAACTACAAAAGGCCCTCACTGAGACAGATACCTGGTGTCAAAGCCATGGCCTGAAGCTCAATGCCAAAATGTGTATTGTCATCTCTGTGGTATAAACTCTGTACCCATGACCTACCACATAGCTGGTAGTCTACTTAATGCCAAAAATGTGATAATAGACCTTGGGACACAGGTGCACAGTAGTTTCTCCTTTGATAATCACATCGCCACAGTGGTCGGGAAATCCTTCTACGTGGCTCATCTCATCACAAAAGGATTCCCATCCAGAAAAAAGAGGTAATTGTTCCCCTCAACTCATCACTTATTAGACCCATAATAGAGTGCAACGCCCCTTTTGGTATGTACCTCACAGGACAACTACAACAACTGGAAAGACCACAGAAATACCTCACAAAAAGGATTACTGGCCTCAAACAGATGCCCTATGCAGACCGTCTCAAAAAACTACAGCTTGACTCCATGGCATATCGCCTACTCAGGGGTGATCTCTGCCTAACATACACAGCTATGTCAAACCTAGAGCTATTGGACATGCTCCACTTAAAGAAATCCTAATCCCTCTGAGCTACACGCTGTATGGACCTTAACCTTGTCACCACAATAAACAGAACATGCTGGAGGGATAGAGTCCTGTCCCAGACACCTCCCATACTCTGCAACAGACTACCTATCTATGTCAAACAGAGCTTCTCATTAGCACTCTTCAAGAAAGATCCTGATGATTGGATGGGAAACGGGGAATTCACCCCGGGGATCACGTCTGTGGCTCTGCTCGACAGGGGCATAGGAAAATACCTTTCTTGGGTGGCGAAAGCCAGGGTACATTTATTGGCTAGGCTTGTATGGGCCCTAAGGCCGATAGCCTAGTACCTACCTATGAACCTATGAACATATATGGATAGATGGATAGAATATGTATATACACATATTATGTAATAGACACATACATATATAGATATATATAGATACATACACATATACAGACAGATATGAATGTGTACAGATATGTATGTATATGAATATCTCTCTCTCTATCTCTCACCCCCTCTCTCTCTCTCTATATATATATATATATATATATATATATATATATATATATATACTGAGAGAGGCACATGTGTGCAGATGTATTGCAACAGGTGCCTGGTGACAAAGGCATGTACTGAACACCAGTGCGGATACATTCCAAAACACTTACACCACTAACCACCACATATGTGGTTGCCTGCCTACTACTGGATGTGTCAGGAGGGAACATGGGAAACAAGTGTACAATAGCCTCCCCTGTGATATTCACAGTGGCACACCAGTCTTGTAATACCTGTACATGGTACATGTCAGCAGAAATGGTGTGTCAGCTAGTGAAATGTAGATCACTGTACCCCTCTACACCTCACAATATCCTACATGGTATGTACCACCCATAACAACTACAGAAAGGGAGAAGGATACAGTCATACCTAACAAACAGTGATAATGCCCTCAAACACATTACCTATGCAGAGTGACTGACAAAACCGCAGATAGAGTGCCTCTCAAACTACCGACACAGAGCATACCACTGCTGGATATACATAGTTAAGTCACACCCATAACAGTTGTCCAACAACCATGGTAACACCTCACAATATCCCCAGCATAAATGACCTATGTCTGTCATCCTTGGCACCACAGTAAAGAGCACATGGTGGAGGTACAGGTTCCTACCCACAAATAGGCCATACCCTGGAGTAAACCACCCAGCATTACAAAGCAAGGCTCCCCATTAGTAGATGACAGACATACCCCTGTTGAATGTTATGCAGATAGGTAGTATGCCATATGAGTCACCCTGTGTAACTGTTTGACAGGAGCAAGTACAACCACATTACATGTGTCCCAAGGGGCAGGGTAGCATAACAGTATGCTGCTGTAGGCCCAGGCCCAATAGCATACTACCTGCCTATGACACAATGCACACACACATGTACTCATTGCAATACCAACTATGTGAGGTGGAATGCGTGTGCCACTGACTGTGTGCAAGGTCTGTAATGGTGTGATTGCTCAGCATGACTTTGTGTCGTCATGGTAGTGTGTGTCCTTGGTGTGAGGCCAGAGAAAGATGTGTCAGGTATTGGGATACAAACATACTACATTGCCATATGTTGTGCTGTGGTTCCCTGTATGTGACTGTGGTGTAGGTATGGTTATGGCAACAAAGACTACGGTGCATTACCAGTGACATTTGTACTGTGTATTGCATGCATTGCATGGGTTGACAATGTTCCCCATACATTACCTTGATACATACCCCCAGTGTGAGGCTGTGCATCGGACCTCAAACAGTGTGCCGACTGCTGGAGTATACTTGTTTGTTGTATGGAGTGTGTCAGGCACTGTCACAGTTGTCGGCTGAGCACTGATATGTGGTCATTCACATGTGTATCCCCCAATAGACAGACAGATGCTATATATGTCAGTTCAGTGATATCACTACAGTAGAGTTTTATGTGTGCCATATCACTTGCTCACATATTTTTCTTTTCCTTCCAGGGCAATGGTGCACCAGTGCAATCCCACGTACTCTGCTGCAGAGGAAGAGGAGATACACCAGAGCCTGGTGCAGGATTTTGCCACTGTCTTTTCCCACACCAGCCAGAACCAGCAGGAGAGGGCTGCACTGTGGCAAGACCTTGTCCGTCGGGTAAATGACATAGGCATGCACAACCAGACATATGAGCAGGTACGCCATCACTGCAGTGATTTAATTAGAAATGTCCGTCAGCGTGCATCTGATATCCACAGGCAACAGCTTGCCACAGGTGGTGGGGCGGCTATACATCCCCCCTCACCAGACTGGAGGGGCTCCTCCTAAGTGTTGTGGCTCCAGCCCAACAACAACAACATCCACACACATGTGTAATGATGGAGACTGGAGCCATCCAGCAGGAGGACTTGGAGCGTGCAGGTAACATGCCATATCTATATTTGACTGTTCTCTACACTGGTAGTTTATGCATGTGTGAGGTGTGTACTGTGTTTGTAGCTATTATTCTGGTAATTATTGTGCAAGAGTGATATTCTCAATATCAGCAGTAGACCTGTGAAAGCCAACTGTTGTACTACTGAACTGTATCATACTAACAGTATCAATGGCACAGTTGTGCCCACTGACATTGAATGTCTTAGTTGCGCAGGTCCCTCTGGTGTAACATCAAGGCAGCCAATCCATCCTGGTGAGTGTGTAATAACATTCCTTTAATACTTATGATAGTAATAGTAATACTACTCTAAAATGGTATTGCTATGTGTGTGATTGCAGGTGTGTCTGTGTCTGTGTGTTTGTATCTCATGTACTGAGGAGTGTGCATGTGTGCATGTGTGCATGTGTGCATGTGTACATGTGTGCATGTGCCCATGTGTGCATGTGTGCATGTGTGCATGTGTGATTGTGCGTATGTGTGCATGTGCGCATGTGTGCACATGTGCATATGTGCCCATGTGCCCATGTGTGCATGTGTGCATGTGCCCATGTGTGCATGTGTGCATGTGTGCATGTGTGGTAACATTGTGTGCACATTGTAAACTGTGTTTCCTGTCTTCTTCTCACAGGTTCTGGTGCTGCTCTGGTGGTGTGCAGCAGGGAACCTGAATCTGCTGCTGGGGATAGTGATAATGATGATACCTGTGTAATGGCACAGGGAGGTGTGCCAGGGTCCATTGTTGGTCAGCCAATCGACAGTACACAGCTGTCAACCCCATCAATGCGCACAGTCATCCTGCCAATACATCCATTGTCACCAATATCCCTAGGTGATAGACAGCATACAGTGGGCATTGACTAGGGTAATGTGGTATCAGTGGCAGATGCATCCCTTCACAGCTGCCATGGACAGAGTTCTGACATGGTACCACACAGGCAGATGTCCAGGGGTTCTCATGGGAGCATCCGTGGTCGTACTGCCCCTGTCAGACGTGCCCACAGAGGTCTTTCAACCTCAGCTATGTTCCGGGCTGTAATGCAGGCACAGTCATGTATGGAGCGGTACACCAGACAGGGTCTGAGGGAGCTGAGAGCACATCACACTGCTATGAATGACACTATGTGTGACGTTGCGGCTGCCATCCTTAATTTCACCGAGGTCATTGACAGACGTTGGGGGGACACATTAGATCTGTTTCACAACTACATGTCCATGAGCCAGGGCAATGCAGGGCAGTTGAGGTGTCAACGTGGATGAATGCCAGCAACAGCAGCAGCTGGCAGTCATCGCGGATGACAACAAACCTGCGGCGGCTCACATAGTGCCAGTACCAGCCCCAGCAATGCTGTGTCTGTGCTGTCATCAGACTGCCCTAGGAGACCACATGCACGTGGCTCTGGACAGTCCCAACAGGGACATGTCTCCAGTCAACAACCACCTGCTTCTGATGACAGTACCCAGTCTGGCTTAGTACCTGATACTGTCCATAGCACCCCTGCCAGGCACAGGTACAGTGTCCGTGGCCAGAGACAGTGATCTGTACGACCTGGCAGGTACAGTCTGTGGCTAACCACAAACACCCATATATGGCAGCCACAAGGTGGAACTGTGTGCATGCATACACACATGCATAATGCTAACACCTAGGGCTAACACATACACGCACACACTGCATCAACATTGCCCCATCTTCTACGGTTGTCCCTCACTAACACACACACACATACATGTCGATTGGTTGTATCAGTGGTAGACTCAGGCATACCAAGTACACACCATGTGCAGATGATGAAACTGTGCCACCTCCTGCAATCTGTAACATCGATGCAGGACCGGTTAACATGGTGCTGATGCACAGGGTGACTACATAGATGTGTAGTAATATTATCATGTTGTCTACTGTACAGTGTAATGATATCATTGTGGGTATATCCCAGCATGCCTGATGCATTAACAGTATGATTGTCATTGTATTGTTTGGTACACCCCTATTAATTACCATAGTGTAATGTCTGCACATCTTTGCATTCTGCTGGTAAGGCTGTAAACAGAAGGCCACCTACATAGGTAGCACAGGGGATAAGTAAATGGAAGTTATGATACTCAATGGTGGACATGTAAACCGCAAGATGCATGCAGTACAACCTCTACTCTGCATGGAGAATGTTGATATCTGTGCAGTAATAGACAACAGGTTCAAGACTCCCAAGAGCACCCTAGCACTACCGGGTTACACCTCATACCATGCTTGACAGCCCCAAAACACACAACTAACTATGACAGGAGGTGAGTCTCATTAAATGTCAGGGATACTGTGGTGGCAGGACAGGTAGCATACAGCCTACTAAGTTGGGGAATGCTGATTGAGGGCTCAGTGCCTGTCATTATAAATGTGTATTAGTTCTGGTTTAAGCAGTTGGGCTTCAGGCCAGTTATTTCACATTACAAAGGTTCATGGTCTGCACTCTTGTGGGAGGAGAGGCTGGACTCTGCCCGTCTGAGCTGGGAATTTCTGGCTAAAGGCTTATAGTGCCTGCATATTTGAACTGTTTTTTACTGAAATTGGTACACCTTGTTTGCTGTAGCATAGACTAGATCCATGCCTGCTGATTGTAGCTTTGTTTGTATGCTTGTTTGCTTGCTATTTCCCTGAAACACTAATCCCACCTGAAATGCAGCTTTACAGCGCCTCTGAGAATCCCTAGTGACATGTGCATTGCTTACTGTATGTATGTCCTTGTTTCACTTGACAGAAAGTTAGTGTTTGTCATTTATGCAATTAAGTTACCTGTAACACATTGCATTTGAGATACCTGGCACTTGCTCACTAAAGCATTTATATATGCCAGCACTAACAAATTAAAAGCACTACACCCTCACAAACTCACCTTGCGTACCTTGTTCCCCATTGGCCCTTTTTGTTGTTAATTATAAAGGAATTCCCAATACTATCCTAGCATGTTCAAAGGTCAGTTGTCAATCTCCTCCATGGTCCAGCTGGTGAATCTGGGAATCTAGAGGCAATGTTACAACTGCCTCATTTACACAGTCAGCCCTCTCCTGCTCCCAACAAATTCCACCACATGTGAGAGATGCAACCATAAATCCAAACTGCAGGCTAAGCTCTCTCAACTCAGTACTGGCAAACCCTGTCAGGAGGAGAAGGAAACCACGGTCACTACAATTCCAGTCTCACACAGACCTACCACGACAGCAATCCAAACAATAAACACACACAACCATACTCAGAGTCTCTAAATAAAGGTCTGCCTACATAACAGACACCTCCAAAGCAGACACACAAGCAACCGCTACCCCAGAACAGAGCACGTGCAACCCATAGCTCACAAAGCCAGTGTGCTGAACAGTCACAGCATGTAAGGCTAAACAACACACCTGCTACAATTGTGATGGGTGCCTCTATCGTCAGGTACACTGATGTCCCGCTCACCAGGCTGAACAAGGAGAAGGTCACGGTGAGATGCCTCTCAGGCGCTATGATCTGCCACATAACACAAGCACAAAGGTCACTACAAGGCATGTACAAATATGACTCAGTCAGTGTCCATGCCAGTGTGAATGACCTGAGACATACCTCCCTGGACTACATGATGACAGACATAGAGGAGCTCTCTGAGCATGTGGCCCAGACTGGTATGACCCTGACCTTGAGTAGCATCTTACCCTCACCAAGAATGATGCCACAATATGTAGACAAGATGATCAATTCAGGCAATTGGCTTATGTTTCAGTGTCATTCAAAGGGGATCCAATGCCTGTCAGCCTGGGATGACATGCTCAACAAGCCACACTGCTTTGCTAGGGATAGCTTGCACCTGTCACCCATGGGCTTTCGGATATTAGCAAAGGCTCTTGATACACCCATAGTGCCTTTTTTAGGCAAGGCTCAACAGACAAGACCACCTCCATAGGTATCACAAGGGATAGGAAACTAATAGTAATGCTACTCAATGCCAGCAGTGTAAACCTCAAGATGCATGCACTGGAAACTGTCCTTAGCATGGAGAACATCAATATCTGTGCAGTAACAGAATCCTGGTTCAAGGCCCCCAAAAGCACCCCAGCACTGGCAGGTTATACCTCATACCATGCTTGTCGGCCACATAACTTGCACCAAAACAGAACAGGAGGGGGAGTATCAATATTCATCAAAGATACACACACCTCCAGGTTGGTGGCACAGCATGAAGCATCAGAGACTATCCATGTGCAACTAACAGTGGGTAAGACTGCCGTCCAGTTCATAGCCTGGCACACACCACACTCCCAAACACAGGTAACCCACTTGGCCTACTTAAGAAGACATGTATATCTGCAGGTGTCTCCAAACAACAATATATTGGGCAGCTTCATTTACCCACACATAGACTGTGAGCATTACTGTAGCTCCAACACCCTAGGTGTAAAGTTCCTAGAATCCATACACTCAATTTCTATGGAATGACTTGTTACCACTCCCACAAGATGGGAATACATGCTGCACCTGGTCATCACCAACATGTGGACTATATGCTCCAGACCAGAAGTGTATCCCTCGCTGGTAAGATGACACCATAGACTACTCTCACTGTATATTCACATACCAAATGCAGCCCCTGCACAGAAAACCACAGTCATAAAGTTGTGTAATGCAAATTACATGTATTCACATGAGGCAGGCTTCACACATGGGAACTATTTCAGGTCACAGGTACATATGTCTATGTGGCACACACATACCTCATGTGTGCATTGACATTACTGATATGATCTATGTCATACAATATTAAGAGCAACACCCCACACACATGGACAAACTGCGTGACAAAAACACACGTGGCATTTGTAAGCTTCAAACACCTAACTATGTTATGACACTTGAGAGAGACGCATTAGCAGAGCGCACTGTTCGCATTACTGGGAAGTTTCCCTTCTCCTGCTGTACTTATAGGGTGCTGACATCATCAGTGTTTAGAATGAGGAATGTGCATCATGCAGTGTGTTCTTGTATTTGGCAAAAGGGACATTTCTTTCACACACACTAACCCCCCTCACCCAAACACACACACTGAGCATTCGCAGGATTCAAACCCCTACCTAACTATGTTATGGCACTTGTGAGAAACACATTAGCGGAGCGCGCTATCTGAATTACTGGGAGGTTTCCTTTCTCCTGCTGTACTTATAGGGTGCTGAGATCATCAGTGTTTAGAAAGAGGAGTGTGCATCATGCAGTGTGTTCTTCTAGTTGGCAAAAGGGACATTTCTTTCACACAGAATTGCACACACACTAACCCCCCTCACCCAAACACACACACACACACACACACTGAGCATTTGCAGGATTCAAACATGGATGTGACATTGCAAATTCAACCCCTGGGATCTCCACTGTGTCCCTGCTTGACGGAGGTACAGCACACTAGCCTTACATGGTGCCTTCTGTGACCTACTTTACAGAGGCACAGTAGCCTACTGTACTGGGGAGGCAGATGCCAAGCACACTCTGGCTAAGCTTGTATTCCCTAGGGCAAACAGCCTAGTATTGACCTCTACACCCACATGTTTAATTTTCAGATGCACAATATTTGTTGCTGATAAACTGTTTGCAGGTCTTTATTGCCATAGCTTTCCCTGTTTCTATGTACAACTTGTGTATCTGTGGAAGATGTTTGAATATGTGTGGGATCCACTATTTAACTTATGTCTCTGTACTCATTTAACTGTGTGCGCACTGGGCAGATTGCTGTATTGTGGTTGGTTCCTGGTTTAACACATACAAATACCAGATATGTGTGGCCAATTGCTAAACTGAGACATGGCCTAAGTGTGTGAGCATGCCCAGTTCAGGCATATTCCATGGCTTGTTGCCTGACATATGTCTCATTTATCAAAGTGTGTGAGCATGCCCAGTGTGTGCTTTCCATATGTTGAGATCTTCAGTCCATCACATTTGTGGGTGTGTGTGAACTTCAACAATATTTCACATTTATAGTTGTGTGTTGGGAGTCATGTTGTGTACATACTGCCCAACTGCTTTGTGTCTGAACCCGACAGGGCTTATACTGTGTCTGCATGGTTTCCATGGGATAGTTTGCATACAGTTGTCAACATCCTTTCCTACTGACCATACACTGTAATATTGTATAGTGTACTGGTTCAGTACTTTCACTGTGGTGGACAGTATCCTGGGTTTCAGTCCTATCACTGCTTTAAATATTCATAGTGAGCACACCAGACTGGTTAAGGGCCAGTTGTGCACATATGACCATGCTGCATTTTGTTCGGATATGGACTACTTACACCAGGCTTGTCCAACATTGGTAGTGTATTCCACAACTTGGGTGGACATTGATAAACACTAGTGATGTGCCCTAGGCCATTTCTACTGCTAGTCAGAGAGTGTGTTTGTCCTTCAACACAAATTGTAACTGGAATTTGACATGACATATTTCAAGGTTAGTATACTGTGCCTCTGTCTACCCATGACATAACAGTGATACCCAGGGTAAACCTACCATCTACCATCCACTCATCATGATTCCTGTTGAGGAGAATCAATGAGGGACTCTCTGGCTAACCTGTACTGGGAGTTTACTCAAGAGTGGAGTGAGCTTCTAGATTATGGATCAATCACTACAGCATGTCCTATGTATGTCAGTGCTGGGGTTCAGGTCTCTCATGTGCATAGCTCACTGGCATTCAGATTGTACAAGGTGCAGCATGTTCATTGATTCCAGCTTGGACATGGCTTTATACATCAGGCACAGATTGCCTCTGGGCAGGCATTATGGCACTGTATGGAACTGTGGTCTGTTTAATCAGGCAACACATGGCATCTGTTTGAGCTCTTTGATCCTCCTGGTGGGGTACTTTTGGGGTCTTTCCAGTTGCTGGAGGTGTCTGCTGAGGTACATCCCACAGGGGCCATTGTACTCAATTGTGAGGCTGAAGAAGGATGACTGAAGAAGCACGATGACCTCCCCTGATCTAGATCTGACTACCTTCATGATTAGGTGGGTATATGGTATGTTTCTGTAATCACTACAGCTACATGGTTGTCAAATGCAAGATATCTATCAAATTGTGTCCCCAGGTCTCTTATTACTTCTAAAGTACTTAATGGGTTAACACCTATGTGGTAATTGGTGGGCACTTACTGTTTATCCACAGGGGATGACTATACACTTTTCTGCAATTAGCTTGATGACATGGCTCTGGCACCAGTTGTCTGTTTCTATGTGGCCCTTTTGTAGGATGCTTGTGTCAGCTGGAGGGTCAGATAAGGTGCCCAGTTTGTAGTCCTCTGCAAACTTGTTCAGACACAGTCCTTCCATGTTGGCCTGTACCTATGGGAAATATATACCATACAAGGGAGGTCCCAGGACTGAGCCTTGTGGGATGCCAGTTGTAGCTGGTTTGTAGTCTGACATGGCTGCAGCATGCCTGACCATGTCAGTTCTGTCCTTGGGCTGGTTTGCAACCCATCTACTGACATAGGGGTTTATATTTAAGCTGGTGAGCTTATCTATAATGAACACATGGGGTATTGTATGGAAGGCTTTTGCAAGGTCCAGATAGGCTGTGTGGACCACATTCCCCTCATCAATGGCCTTGATGACTGTTTCAAATGAGTCAGACATGTTTAAGGGGCAGGATCTGCCCTTAAGAAAGCCACTCTGGGTAGGGTCCAGTGTCTGTAGGTCCCCAATATCTTTATTTCTGAGGTCCAAGATGATCTTTTCCACAGCTTTGCAGACCAAGCTTGTCAGGATTCTGGGGTGATAGTTTGCAGTATCCATTCAGGCACCACCTTTGTGGATTGGGACCACTGTTACTGTACACTGCTCTTTGGGTACATATCCTGTGGTAAGGCTGAAATTGAAAAGTAGTGTTATTTGGCATTCCATTCTTCTTGGAGTTCATGTTGGACACAGTCCAGGACACCATCTCATACCATTGATGCTGTGTGTCTTGCTTTGAAGATGCTGCCTGTTACCTCAGCATCTGCAATGTCAGGAGGCCAGCACTCTGCTGGGATAGATATTTGTCATTTGGGGGGGGGGGGGGTTTGCACTGAACCTGTCAGGTTGGATGTTGGCAATGTGTGTGGGTTTGGTGTATTGTTTGTAATATTTGGTAATTCAGAGCATATCTGTGAATTTCCAACAAGGTTCCTACCATCAGTTAAGACAGCCTTGTGATTATCCTTAGTGTCCTGTACAATTTGTATCTCCATAGGTTCATAGGTTCATACTGGGCTATCTGCCCTAGGGCATTTATCAGCCTAGCCAGAGTGTGTGTGGCTTCTGCCATCCCTTGCTATGTGAATATTATGGCCATTTAGAGTTTACTTTACTGTGCCTCTGTCTAGATGTGACACACTGAAGACCCCCAGTGTAAATCTACGATCTCCCATCCACTTGGAAAGATTCCTGTTGAAGTGAGTCAGTGAGGGACTCTGCCTAACATGGAGTGGGATTCTGTTCCAGAGTGTAGGGAGCCTCTGGGTTAGGAATCTGTCCCTCCAGCACATCCGATTTATTTATGTGTTGAGGTTGACATCTGTCGCTCTCACGGCTCTAATGGCTTTGGATTTTCTGAGGTGGAGCATGTCCATCAATTCTGTATTGGACATGACCTTGTACATCGCCTCTGAGTATGCAGTATGTGACTGCATACAGCTGGTGTGTTGTTAGCCAGGCAGCATATGACAAATGTTTGACACCCTTTATCCTCTTGGTGAGGTACTTTTGAGGTCTTTCTAACTGCTGCAGGTGTCGGGTACGGTACATCCCAAATGGGGCATTGTACTCACTTATGGGCCTGATAAGAGAAGAGTATAGGGGCACAATGACCTCTCTTGATGTAGATGTGAATCCTTTCATGATAAGGTGGCCGATATAGTTGGTCTTCCTAGCCACGTTGGCAAAGTGAGTGTCGCATGTGGGGTTACTGCCCACTTGTGTCCCCAGGTCCCTGATTACTTCTTCCATACGTAATGAATTACCACATATGTGGTGATTTGTGAGTACCTTGTTTGGTATTTTGGGAGACATTCATACTTTCCAGTGTCTTCAGGGAGGCTGAGTGGTGTTCCTGGGTCTGAGAAGGTGGTCTGTAGCATGCTACAAACTGTACAGCGGTTTTGCCTACAGTTAGTTGCACATGGATGGTCTCTGATGCTTCGTGCATTGTCAGTAACCTGGACGTGTGGGTATCTTTGCTGAATATGGATATTCCCCCTCCTTTTGTGGTTTGGTCCAGGTTTTGGGGCCGAAAAGCATGATTTGAGGTATAACCTGGTAGTGCTGGGGTGCTCTCAGGATCCTTGATGCAGGTTTCCATCACTGCACAGACATCAATGTTCTCCATACTGGGGAGGGCCTCGAGAGCATGCATCTTGTGGTTTAGACATCTGGCATTGAGCAGCATTACCCTCATGTTTTTTCCACTTATGTTTTCTGGGGAGGTGGGTTTGTCTTTTCAGCCTTGCCCACAAAAGGCACTATGGAGGTGGCAAGAGCCTTAGCCAATATCCAGACACACAGGGGTGACAGGTGCAAGCCATCCCTGGCAAAGCAGCGTGGCTTGTCAAGCATGACATCCCAAGCAGACACACATTGTATCCCCATGGAATGACACCAGTAATTGAGCCAATTGTTAAAGCTGATCATTCTGTGTTTGTACTGTGGCATCATTCTTGGTGGGGGTAGGATGCTGATCAGGGTCAGAGTCATACCGGCCTGGCCTACATAATCGGAGAGCTCCTCTATGTCTCTTTACATGTAGTCCAGGGAGGTACGTCTCAGGTCATTCACACCAACATGGACAATGACTGAGTCATATTTGTACTTGCTTTGGAGTGACCTGCATGATTGTGTTATGTGGCAGATTGTAGCAGCCTACAGGCAGCTTACTGTACCCTTTTCCTTGTTAGTCATGTGAGCGGGACATCAGTGTGTCTGACTATGGAGTCACCTATTACAAGTGTATCAGGCATGTTTGTCCTTACGGGCTGTGACTGTTTGGCACACCGACTTTGTGTACTATGTGTTGCATGTGCTATGTTTGGGGGTAGTGGTTGCTTGGGTGTCTTCTTTGGAGGCCTCTGTTGATTTGGTGGTTTTTAATTAGAGCCTCCAGGAATGTTTTTGTGTGTTTATGTATTTGGTTTGCAGTTGTGATAGGTCTATGTAAGTGGGTTTGTGGTGTGTGTGGTTACCTTCTCCTCCTGACTAGTTTAGACAGTACTGAGTTGAGAGAGTTCAGCCTCCAGTTTGGAGACGTGCTTGCATCTCTCACATATATTTGTATTTCTTGGGGGGTGGAGGGGGTTGTCTGTGTACATGGGGCAGGTGTAACATTGCCCAAGATTCACAGATTCAACTTGTTGTAGCTGGCCTTAGTGGATTTTATGACTGGCCATATTTTATTGCCGTAATACTGATCAGAGATTACTTCCCTTTTTGGGTTTGCTCTATCATGTGGTGACTTCCTCATTCTCTTGCATGGTTTGGTAATGGTTGTGGCCCTCCATGCCAGATGCCTGTGTGTATGGTATTGGGCCTTGGTTTTATTTGGGATTGCATAATCCATGCATTCCTGACTGTGTTCATAGAATGCATTTATAAAGGGTTCTGAGGTGTGGCCCATATTTTCCACAGGCACAGGGCCTTTAATGGATTCCACATCAGTTTGGAGGAGTGCAACATTTCCTTTACACATGTTGTTCACTGTGGTTTTCTGGCCAGGGTCTGTGGTCCAGCTGTGAATATCCACTGTGATTACTCTGTGGTCTGATCTTACCAGTGAGGAATACACTTCTCATCTGGCCATAGAGTACCCATGTTGCTGATTATCACATCCAGTATGCTTACCCCTCTTGTGGGAGTGGTACATTGTTCCTGAGCATTTTGGTTTATGGATTCTAGGAACCTTTGGCCTAGGGTGTTGGTGCTGGGATAATGCTCCCAGTCTATGTTTGAGTATTTTCAGTCACCCAATATAATGTTGTTTGGAGAGCTTGATATTTCCATGTTTTCCAAAGTAGGCCAAGTGCAGCTCCTGGCATTAGCAGGGTAGTCTATAGCAGGCTACAAACTGGCAGGCAGTCTTAGCCACTGTTACTTGAGCATGGATAATCCATGCTGCTTCTTGTTGTGTTACCAACATGGGGATGTGGTTATCCTTGACAATTATTGCTACTCACCCTCCTTTTGTAGTTTGTTCCATGTTTTGGGGCTGTAAAGCACGGTATGAGGTGTAACCTGGTAGTGTTAGGGTGCTCTTCTTAGCCTTAACCCAGTTTTCTGTTACAGGACAGATATCAACATTCTCCATGCTGAGGGGAGTTTAGACTGCATGCATCTTTCAGTTTGGACATCTGGCACTGGGTAGCATTACATCTAGGTTCTTATCCCTTGTGATACCTATGGAGGTGGAGCATCGTGCCTTGCTCAGCATGTCATCCCAGGCTGGCACACATTGGATCCCCTTTGACTAATGGCAATACTTAAGCCAATTATTGTAATTGATCATCTCGTCTTCATATTCTGGTATCATGCTTGGTGAGGGTAGGATGTTAGTCAGGGTCATCATGTTTGCATATACTACATGGTGTTAAATTGCTTAACACATGGCAATCATGCTCAGGTGGTGCTGCAGGGCTGTCTATGTTGGATGCACATACTACACTCCCTGTACATGTTTGATAGCAGGTTGTGTCAACTTAGGCATCCCTTTTACTACATGTGTGAGTCAGAGAGAGGTATAATTTCCTGGGTTCCTACTGAGCCAGTGTATGTGCTATGCGTTGCCGCTTTGCCAAGGCAAAGGCATACTGGGCATGCTTCCTTCTGCCTACTGGGGCAGGCTCAGGTTGTTCCTCCTCTGAGTCACACTCTGCCTGTGATTGGCTTGGCAATGGTGGGGGGCTGTTTGGCCCAGCCCTATGCTGGTCCTGCTGCAGCTGTTTTCGCAGAATCATATTATGTAGCATAGCACATACCATGACGATTTGGGTACATGTAGTTGGTGAGTACTGCAAGGCTCCACCAGATGTGTCCAGGCACCGGAACCGTGACTTGAGCAGCCCAAACACACGCTCAATTACATTTCGTGTTTGTGCATGTGCCTCATTATGGCGTTCTTGTTCAGGTGTGTGTGCGTTTCTGATGGGTGTCATCAGCCACGGCTCCAGTGCATAGCCAGCATCCCCCACTAAGTGACCATGTGGGATGTCCCCATTGGCAAATGTCTGGTACAGCTGCATCAGATGCCAGATATGGGAATCGTGGTAGCTTCCAGGGCAGCCAGCACACACATTCATTATTATGCCCTGGGCATCACACATGACCTGGCAGTTGATGGAGGGGAAGCCCTTGCGGTTAATGTAGGCCCTACCCTGCTTACCAGCTGGTGCTTTGATGCGTATATGCATGCAGTCTATTGCACCCACTACCTCAGGGTATTCCGCTATTTGCTGGAAGAGACGCATATTGCTGGCCAATACCTCACGGGAATTGGAGAAATATACATGCTCACCGACATGTGCTGACATGGCATCCAGGAACTGGTGCAGTACCCTGGATGCTGATACCTGTGATATCCCCATCATATCACCAGTTGGTCTCTGGAAGGTACCTGTTGCTAGTATTCTTAGGCCAACACATACCTTGGTTTCCACTGGGATGGGTTCCCCTCTGTTGGTTCTGTGTGTGAGGCATGGCCTGCACAGCTCAACAATTTGCTGCAGGAGGTCTCTGTCCACTCTATAGTGCTCCACTATCTCCAGCTCATGTAACCCCTGGTAGATGTCCCTGGGCCTGTACACTCTTCTCCGTCTCTTCACTGTGGGTTGTCTGGCAGCATTTGCATAGTCACCACCCTCAGCAAGTTGCATATGTCTCCTTATAACAGCTATGGCAGCCCCTAGCATTTTTGGTCTGAGTGAAGCTTTTTCAGTTTTCACTTCTAGTAGCTTACTCCTCTGTTTCAGTGTCTCTTGAGAGAAACATTCTGCACTGTTGTTTGCAGTGTTTTAAGTGCTGGGCTGGGCTACTGTTCTGCCTGTGTAATTGCCTGCTTCTGATTGTTTTCACCTGCTAGCTCTGCCAGTAATTTCTGCTAGCTTCCTATTATTTCCCATGCTTCCTTTTTCCCTTCTGTTTCCTCAGGGGGGAGCAACGCTGGTATGCAAAAACATGCTCACAGTGGCTAACATGCGCGCACACATGCTTAGACGGACTAGAATCTGCTTATTTGGGTTAAAACGTGCGCACTCCAGCACAAACAAGCATACAGGTGTTTAAACAGGCTCCTACATGCGTATTCTGCCTTAAACGTGCGCACTCATGCTTACACACGCACACTCTGTCTTACTCGTGCCTACCAGCGCGCACACGCGCACATGCACGCCCAGCAAGAAACTTTGGTGTTATCCATCGTGTACACCTTCCATTTCTTGGCTTTCCCATGCCTACTTGTTGACACTCCTCTTTCCATGATGTGTGACTGACAGCTTTCACATGCCACTGTGCTCCAATGAGCTGCATTCCTTTCATACATTCCCCCCTGTGATGTCACCTATCTCCTACTATGTTACTCCCCCTTATCCTACTCCTACACTGCACGGATTTTGCTCATTTTCTATGTAACAGTGCGATTCACTATCCTACCACTCATTTACATAGGATTACCTACTAATGCTTAGTTACATGTCTTACACTCTGCTTCCCCCCTTAGCAACCCCTACTCGGTAGCCATGTTGTTTTACCCTGCTATTCCCTTCCATTGTATACTCATGCTTTGCATAAACCCACATTTGTGGGTTTAATATTTTTATTTTTTGTTTTTTTACAGTGGAGCCAGTTTGCGCGACAATGCGCTACGTTTGAACAACGGCGATCGCCGAAAAAAAAAATATTTTTATTTCATGTTTGCATCAGGGTACGTTGCCAGTGGCCACATATTTGGCCATTGGCATGCTGCCTGCGACATTTGCAACCTTTATTTGGAGCTGACAAGGCTCCATTGTGTTATTTGCAGAATGGTACTCAGTTATCAACTGAGTACATTTCTGCAGATAACACGGCTCTTACACGGGCAGGTTTCTGCTTCCTGGATCGCGAATTTACCTCATTTGCATGCCTTTCAGCTGCCAGTGAGGTAATTAGCATATCCACACCCTGCCCGTGTAAGAGCCGTTTTAGGTGCTCTCTTACACGCACATTCAGGCTGTTCCTAGATTGCGATTGCTGCATGGAGTCTTACACTACTCTTAGACTCCGTGCAAGCCATCGTGAATCCTGCCCATTGTGTGCACACAACTAACTCAAATGCAACAAACAGCTACGCTGACTCCATTTCTAAAATCCTCAATGCATATTTTCTGGACACCAAGGAGTTCAAGTGAATGCTGTGGAGTAACCAAAATCCATTTCACAACTGAAAAAAAAATCATTAAAAAATGCAACCTGCTGTTAATATACTGCAACAGGCTGCAGTGATGCAAGCCTAGGCTGTCTTTGCATTTCAGAAGGCAGCCAGCAAGAGACAGAGCAAGGCTGCAACTAAACCAGTTGTCAGACCAGTAAATAATCAACAGATACTGGCTAGACAGACAACTGGTACAGGCTGTCTGCAGCAGGTGTGCCCCACTGAGAGGAATCCCTGTACCACTTGAAACCAAAGTGTGTCTCAGCCTGTGTGTACTTGCATCTGGGACATTACAGACATATGTTGAATGCTGTGGGAGTATCAAAAACAGCTGCCAGTCATATCCTGGTAAAATTGCTGGAAGCAATGTGCAGCAAGGTGGACGACTACATATACTTTCCATTCACACCAATTCTATAACATTGCAAACTTCTTGCAAGTACATGGTGCAATAGATTGCACACACATAACTTTGAAGACACCAATACATCCAGAAGCAGACCAATACATAAAAAGTAATGGCCGTCCATCAACTGCCAAGTATTGTGTGGAGCAGATGGCAGCATAACAATCATCATGGCAACACACCCTGGAAGTGTCCATGATGCTGCCATTTGGAGGGAAAGTGGACTCAGGGCTGCATTCCAGCAAGGTGAAATACCTGAGTAACTGCTACCAGTTATGTAAAGAAACAAATGTAGGATGCAATTAAGGATACCCATCTCAACAATATCCATTCTGGCCAAAAGTGTTTTTATTCCCCATTGCAGATGACTATGATTATCCACTTGAGCTGTGGCTAATGACCCTGTACCATGAACCATTAAACTCTGCACAGTAGGCCTAAAATAGAGCACAAACAACAACCAAAAACAACATAGAGTGCATATTTGGTGTGCTGAAAGCTCAGTTTAGATATGTGGACACATCCAGGGATGCAGTGCAATACACAACTGAGAAATAGCACAGATGATAATGGTGTGTGCAATGTTACATGGCATGCTAACTAGAGCACATGGTAGTCTTACAGGTGCAAGTGTGGCTGACCTATCCAGAAAACCCCAAATGTCAGAAAAGGACATCCCAAAGGTATCAGAGAGGAGCAGGCCGACATAGGTGGCAGGACTCACACAGCCATAGGCAGCATAGGCTATGACCACAAGTGCAGGCCCAGGCAACACAGCAGCATCTGTCCCAAATATTTGAGTCATGACAAGTCACATTCACATGAGTACACAGACTCAACACTGATGCTCAGGTGTTGCCCCACTATAGCAGCATAAATTCATCTAATGGCAAGTACCCACCAGATGTACACAGTGCGCATCAGACATAACATAATCATAAAATATTCTAGCATGAACATGCGCAAATGTGTCAAAACACAGATTATCAGCTCAAGGCACAACTGATATAGGTATGTATACACACTGTATCACTTATTGGTCAACAATAAGAGACACACATCAGTGCTACACATACATACATATTTGTATCATATGATAACATGAAAAAAGAGAAATCACACAGGACATAACGTAGAAATTTTCATTTCGCAAAGCACATATCACAGTACAGTGGTATTGCAACGATATGAGCCAGCTACATGTACTACACTGTTGAACACACTTTAATGCAGTCTCAGGAAATGTCACTGACCTCTAACACCATGGTCCACCCTGCTGTGACCATGAACAGACACATCTTGCCCTGCCTGCTGCACAGTGGAGATGGATGGGGTTATAACACCATGTTATAGTGAAGAAACGTGTCAATGGGTTAAAGGCCTTATGACTGGTTCACCTCAGCAGATGGGCCAGCAGTCAAACTTTGTGCAGATTAGACCACAAACAGTGATTTTCAATGGTCATTGGTGGTTCTGCAAATGGGAGGTCTGTCTCTCAAATGTTGCAATCTGCTGAGCACAGTCAGGGAACTTAGAATCCTGCTGGTAGTATAACACTGCTGCAGTACCACAGAGACCAGGGTTTCCCCAGACTGAGTCACAGCTAGCAGACTCTCATTCTAGCGGCCAATGCAGGTATAATCTCACCATGTCTGCGCTCTTGTCTTTCATGCATGACAGGTTGCTGGTGTGCCACATGATAAGTGGCACTTGCAGGCAGACACCCTTTGACACTTGGCTATCTACAACATCTGCTCACCTATGTCTACCACAATGAGCTGTTTCTGGTTGTTGTGTAGAACTGCCAGCAGCAGTAATCTCAACTGGGGTTTATTGGTCAATAGCCTCACCCTGTTCACCATCCACTGTGGCAGCATCCTCTGAATGATGAGACAAGTAGGCCTCCACATCTGAGGCTACATCTGCTGCAACATCACTGTCAACCAAATAGATGGACTCTCCAAACAACTCAAAGTCCCACTACCATGATGATTACATCTTGAACACTGTCATGATCCTTGGATGGTCTGCTGGATGATACAGATAGTTGATATGCTTCAAGATACAAAGACACAGATCAGGACAATGTACCTAATACAAATAATGTATTTCATCAAAGACATATGGTATATATGTATATATATATATATATATATATATATATATATATATATATATATATATATCTCACTGCAATGTTACAAATACTAATGACTTCCCTTGCAGTCTACTGCATGTATATTGCAAAGAATGTACATACCATAATTATATAATCTATTGACATGGCCAACATACATGACATATGTGATGAATAAAAAAAGAACACATCTAGAAAACATGCATAGGAAGATGATGCTGTTGCAAGGGGGTGAACATCAACTAGTATAGGGGAAAAATAGCATTATTGATCACATAATTTACACCATTAACCAGTTGAGAAAAATTAATACATACAGAATATGCAACATACACATACAACTCATATATGCGTTTAAGAAGATGGTGCAGACTGACCTTGGAATGGTAAGAAGGAAGCACTATTAATGTAGGTCAACTATAGGATTAACAGCAAGGACAGGCATGAAGGATATGTAACAGCACCCCACTGACAGAGTCCTGCTGTGTAGAGGTTGTGGGGTGTACTGTGGATCATGCAGGGGAAAGTAAAGAGAAAGACAGCACAGTCATGTATTTAACAAAACAAACATTGGCAGCATCACATATACAACACAGTAATACTGGCTGCAAATAATCACATGATGGACGTTACAACTGTATACCAGATGGGCCTGTATTGACAAATAGTGACAAAAAATGTCAGGTATCATGTGTGCTATACATTCTTGAAAGCTATGACAATGTTGCTGCAACATGCCTTGTCTGTCTGCACTAGAAAACACATGCCTTGCCCCTCCACTGGATGTACCTGTAGTGTTCAGTAGTAGGGAAACAAGAATATAACAGTAAATTGTATTGCCATGAAATGAAGTGGAGGCACTAATAAGGTAGTATTCACAGCAACAGTATAGAGACATCATCTGACAGTCCCTCTTGTAGGCCCAAAGTAGATGGACCTGTGAATATTAATGCAAACAGCATGTTGTTTGGACTGCTCTGCCTGGAACTCAAATATATGAATACCTCTAATTATACTTATGTTCATTGTCTTCAGCATGTGTGTTAGTGTGTTCCCTGCTCAATTCTGCTACTGTAAATCAAAAACAGCAATTGATGAATATGCATGCTACAGCAATATGCAATGATTGTCACAATAAACTTCACTGTAATGGAAATAAATACATACATGTCCATCCTGGAAACCCAGTTTCAATCCCACCACCAGGGATGCATCACTCCCATCTTGCTGTATGCAGTGAGGCCAAAAATATTGTGATGCCATCAGGGTGGTCAGTAGTGGTCCACCACTGGTGGCATCACTTGATCTTTCATAAAGTTCCACTCTGCGGACTGCATGAAGAATCATGTCAGGGCAGCATCTTTACAGGCCTCACAGGATCAGTTGTGACCTCCGACTGCATTGCTCATGTTAGTGAGGTCTATCCAGATTTCATTTCTCCAAACAGTATAACCTGAATGGCCTAGGAATCTCCTTCCATGTTGCTGGAGAACACCGATTATGATGCCATTTTCCTGGAGGAAGAAATTGTCACCCCTAGAATAGTTGGCCATCTGAAAGACAGTGATATGCACATGATAATATTTATGTTTGCACCCATTTATGCATTTCATTCTGTGAACAGCATATGTCAACATAAACATTACGCATTCTAGTGTATTGAAAACGTCTGTATAACTTTGTGTGTTATGAATACTAATGTGATATATTACAAGTAATAACAATGCCTTCATAAATAATATTAGTAAAATCAACAAAGCATGTAAAATATTTACAGTTTGTGAGTGGGATTAAAACCCCTGACAATCTATATATATCTCATGGAGATGCAAAGCTAACAGCATTATGCCACATTAGTCTGTTTACATGTCATATTCAAATACTGCAACAAATAACAACCTGAAGAACTTGCAGAACACGTGGATAAACCTCAGGATTTGTAACCAGACCACTGACAGTATGGATACGTAGTATACTGAGACAGTACTTATAACATCTTTGTAAAGAATCATCATTGAAGACATATCCATAATAGCAACAGTTTTGTTAGGAGACATGAACTGAGAAATATCCATAATATGAACATCACATACTAGATACTGATAGTAGTTACACCACAGAGTGCAAGGAATTACCAATAAGAAGTGAGGATGATCCGTAAATCACCCATCATATACCGTTATCATTTGCAATGGACGTCTATCTATACAATTGCATATGGGACTGAAATAAAGTATTTAGAAAGACAATATCTGCATGTATAAAGTTATAGACAACATCACTCCAGTAAGTTAAGATGTTCTCTGTTAAAATCACCATTTTGAGGAAATATGAATTTAAACATGTACAATTTGAAATGAGTAACTTTAACAGATGTACTAATCATCACAACAGAAATTTTACCAATTGCCAATGTACCTCTCACTTGAATCACAGAATCAAAGTGTGCCTTGTGTGCACCCAGCTTTAAATACCATTTGCGCCATACATAATTAATGAGGTTAATAAAAATTCAAGTTTTCAGAATTCCATTCACACACATCTGAATAAATTGTCATTATGCACTGAAACACACAGGTGTGCAGTGTAAACACCCAATAAGTAGTGATAAATAGTACCATGTGAGGCTCATGCCCATTATCTTCCAATGATCTTATAACATGACATCAGTGTCGTTTTCCATTTAGAATCATTGCTAACTGTGAACTGAGTGGAACCTATGTGAGCATCTCTGTGTTTCTGTATTTTTCACATTTCTTCTACTTGATGATCATGATGTCTGCTTCAAGGAGGATGAGATTTGTCACTGTCCCCAACTGCACTGATGAGGAGACAACCCACATGTGGACCATGTATGCCAGACTGGAGCAGAGGATGACAGCCAGACCCTATGATCAATGTCTGGAACCATATTGTGAGGGACCATCGACAGAGGATGGAGATCTACTGCACTGGAGTGCAGCTTCATCACTGATATGATGATCTACATTGGAGGGAAGCAGACGAGCTTCGAAATGGGGTCATTGAGGTGCAGAGACAGCCCATAGATCCCTACCATCAGTACCAGTATTCTACATATACCTGAGCATGGCTATGGATCTTCCATATATATGTCTTTACTATTTATTTCATATAGATGTTTTTATAACCATTTGTTAGCTGTTGTGATAATTAACTTGTGGGGATAATTAAGTGGACCTGGTACATATTGTCATCTTAACTAGGAGTCTGATACCCATGTTATTACTTTATCTTATAACATGTATAATGTCTATAAATATGTCTTTTGTAGATGTACATATGTTTTACAATATCTAAGTACATAATTTCACATAGCCTTTTTTCTCGTGCATCACAGACGCCTATATGACTAGGCCCCAGATGACTGCGGATTTCTAAGTTTTCCATTTTAGTCCCATTGTATTGCCTACTTGACCATTACAATTTGGAATACAAACATGCACAGATGTACTCTTCCTTACATCATTCCTCCTAAACAAATGCAGACATTTGTTTTTTTTATTTAAAAAGTAATGACCGCCTCATTCATTGCACATGTTTTAAGTTATGTATTGATAACAGTTATTTCTTTACTATGGAAGGTACAAAAACTGTATGCATTTTCCATATTCATTGGTCTACCACAGGATTAATAAGAAACACCCCCTGCAATACCTGTTTTCTACAATGAAACCTTTGCTGAATGTTAACTTGGAATATAAAGCAACTGGCTAACATGTCTATATGTTGGTGTGTTGTGGCTTACAAACCACACAGGGGAAACATATACCTGTACCTATTACCTTGGTTAATGTCACCCATAGCACTTTTTGGAAGAAGCATATTGCAATACTTCATACTGGTGTTTATGTTGCGCACGCTAACAAGTAAGAGACATATAGTCTTTGAATTTCTATGAATATGGCCATAATCTGTAATGGTCTGATAACATCAGCTGTTGAACAACTGTGTTTGGAGAGGACTACCTGTTTGTTTAGGAGAAGCATTTGTTGACTGTTAGTTCATCTTGTGAAAGGCCAGCATGTCTCCATTTTGGTTTCCTGTGTGCTGAAATCTGAAAAGGGGACACATATATGTGAAACTGTTACATTGCTTTAATATACCCATAGCATTTATTCATAGAAGTATATTACACTTACAGATATTAATGTATATTTGGATTGTAGTTTCAAATAACTCAGTTATTCATTGAATTCCTACTGATATATCTGTAATCTATAATCTGTAACATTCCATTAACATCGGCTATTTAATTGTGGGGGCAGCACATCTTGCTATATCCTGTTATATGTCTCAACTCTCCAGATTTTTGCGGAATGTCCAGATTTCTATCTCATATTTTTGGTCTATTCTTCATAAAATTTGTGGTTTTCTAGCAAATTACTGGGATGATCCAAGGATAGCAGTCACTAAATTATAACCTACATTTGAGTTTCAGACTTCAAATCCTTCAGAAAATTCATGTTAACACAAACCCTTTTACTCTAGCAACTTTTTAAGTTTGTAAGAGCAACATGTAAAACCTGTCCCTATTTTTGGGCCTTTGTCCAGCATTTTGTCAGGCTTTGTCCAGATTTCTTGCACTAAGAGGATGAGAGATATGTGTCTCAGCACTTTTTTGATTAACATTGTATACTTTGTAAACATTTTATGAAATTCTGTTTTCTCTAAGTATTGAAGTCAATATTAGAACAACATTATCCTCAAGTTTTGAGGGACTGGGATGGGCAGACTAACAGCTGAAATGAAGAACAGGAAAGATATATGTATTTTCCTTACTGATGTGCAATTTAAAAATGAGTAATGGTCCTCACCCATACCTTTCTCTGTCTATAATGCACAGCAGGATGTATGGTTCTGTTCACAGAAGCTGAATGTTACAAGACACTGTCACACTGCATGAGGAATGTATGCTGTGCATTACAGCTACTGTAGCTGAAAACAGTGATAACCTGAATGTATTTTTCCAACTGCTTAGCTACATGAGCAGAACATGTTCATACTTTGCAGCCTTAAGCCAAGATCATTATTAGTAGACCTTGTCCCATTGAGATATGTCATATCATAAAATATTTTTACTTCCTGCAAAACATGCTTTTTTTGGTTCAAATGTGTTAGGTAGGCAGGTAGTTCTCAAGGGTCGAGTTTGGATATAGACTGTGATTGTAGGTTTGAATCTCATGTTCTCCAATCTGTGTTCAAAGATGTTAATGCCTGAATGTAAAAATGTCAGCTGTGTATTGTGGTTATCTAATGTTCTTCAGAAAGAAATGTCTCCAAACTGTGCTGTGAAATGTATATTAGTATTATATGAGGAATACATTTTTCATACATTCTATTTTTTGGTTTCAGATGACATGGAGTGTAGTTGGAACAGAGCCATGTGAATCGAGTGGATGCACAGGTTGAAGAATCAGTGGAGAGAGAATGGTATGTTAATTATTGTACATATTTTATGAACTGAAATGCATCTTCCGTTGTTCTCATGCATGGGTTTTTCCCTATAACATGATTGTTGTTTAGAATGCAGGAATACCCTTCATTTATCAGTAAGGTATGTGAAATCATCACATAGTAGATGTGCTTATAACTGTTGATAAAAATCTAACAATGTTGACTTTTTGTGTATTATTGAGTAATTTGAATAGCACACATTTTTAAATGTACTCCCCAATATAAATGATAGTTGTTTTTGTGTATCTGTCACACATCTTTTAAGTTGAGCATTTAAGATACAATTGTAAATGCTTTGATAAGTGCTGATTCAGCATGGTTTGCTATGCTTGTGATTGATCTGTTGTGCATAGCCTGCTTATTCACAGAGTGAATGGTTTCTGCTATGTCAATGTTTGCACTGCTGTTTGTAGGCTGTGTGGCATATTCTATCTGCCTCAGATACCTTGGCTGTTTTGTAGAAACACAGTTATAGCCTGGGTTGACTGACATGTGAACAGATAGCTGTTTGATTGCAGCAATTTAATTTCAGGACACCTTGCAGGTCAGAATTTGTATCTGTCTTAACCCCCTCAGGTGTTTTTTTAAACACAACGTTACAGCCTAGGCTGACTGACACTTGAGCAAATATCCATTTGAGTGTAGCAGTTCAGTATCAGCAAGCATATTCCATAATTTTTTTTTTTTGTCATCAGTGTACTGATTGCTACTTGTTTTTGTAGCTAAAGAATACAGTTGTACACATACAATACTGTTAGCAACAGATATATTCGATTCTCATATGTCAGCAGTTGTTTTGATTAACATATCAAATTGTTTTAGTGTTGCACTCATTATATTGGTGTGTGTTTAGCCAGATATCATGATGCTTGTATCACACATTTGTGATGTGGTTTACCTATTGTCCAAAATATTGTCAGATCACCTTCTCCTCATTTTAACAATGACACATTGTGGCTGTTTATATAAGATAGTGAGTGCAGAAAGTACAATATGTTGATTTCAGCATTCATACATTTTTACAAAGCTAATGACCTGTGTGTGTGTGTGTGTGTGTGTGTGTGTGTGTGTGTGTGTGTGTGTGTGTGTGTGTGTGTGTCTAAGCATATAAAATTGTTCAGAAAAGAATACTGTCAACCTTTTCACCAGTACTACATACAGGACCATAGGTAACCTGGTCCATAATGGATGTGCCTCAGTCCTTATGTAAACTGTTACCATAGTCATATTATGTTGTGGTATCATATTCATGGGACTGTTCTGCATGATAGGCATTTGCTTTTCTTTTCTGTTATGTTTTGCAATTAATCTTTATAGAGAATGGTACAGGTGGACATTCTCCAGTTCAAAGGCAATGACATCCGCATGCAAAGCCATTGCCAGATTCTTCAGAAGATGATGGTGAAGATGATGACAATGACATTGCTGAGTAACTTGGACCCACCCGTGCCTGAGACATCCTACATACAAAATACATTAAAAAAATTGGAATATATTTTATACAGATTCTAGCACATTAAACAAAATAGAGGAGAAACCTCAAGTTGTTTATAGGAGAGACAAAACTTTTAAAAATTATTTGAAAACAGCAAAACAGGAAGACGCACATTATAAAAAATATGGTATGAAAATGTGTTTTTTGTGCAGATTGCTCTAAGATTGTATGTGGTAATAATTTTACAGTATGAGGGAGTGAGCTTTCAGATCAGAGGCCATTTCAATTGTAGTACTACAAACATGGTGTACTTAGCCCAGTGTTTACAATGCACTGCCTTTTATGTGGGGAAAAACCTCTAGGATGTTAAGGGATCACACAGATGAGCATTGTTTAGATATTAAAACACAAACTTACCAATGATCTTTACAAATATGTCATGATTTGTGATAAACACAGCTTTAGCTTTTTAATTATTGAACAATTTAGGAACTGCAGTCAGGGTAGGATTATGGATGAACATTTGGATGCTTGTGAATTGAGGTGGCAAATTGAGTTAAATGCCACAAGTTACCCTGGTTTAAATTAGACTGTTTCAGTTAATTCAATTTTAAAATTGAAGCATTTTGACAGCTTGTGATTTTATGTGTTCTTTTTATCATGTGACCTCTTGCTGGGTTATTTAAACAGTGTTTTAATGTATGATAATTGTTCTGATGAAGGTCTGAAAACAGTAAGAATGAAAGCACTTAACTCTGTAATAAAGCTGTGCATCGCAAAGGTGGTATGTCATTCATTCCTTTATTTGTGTATTTGCTTGGGTTCTTAGTTCCATGTTACATACATTCTGAAGAAGACATTGACATGGCAAGGATAGAGTCAATTTCTGAAGGAGATCCAGGAGGTCATGAATTATGTGTTTCAAACACAGATGAGGGACATGAAAGGGTCATTCTTTGAGGATATGGCACTGGCTATACAGGATTTGTTCAGGGTGATAACTTGTGAGATTATTCAGGAGTCTGATCCCCATCAACCTTGTCCCCTTGGTTGATAGGTATTGTCTGTGAGCTCCACATGTGTTATGCTGCTGATATGATGATTGCTATTTCATTGATTGGAATGTATATGCACTCTTGTGCATGCATACCATGTATCTCTCAGGCTTATATGTTATTATAGTGTGACATTTATTTTGGTTTCAATGTGTGCATGCAATACATTAACATATAACACTTTCTACACATATGCAACTGTCTGGGTCTACTGCAAATAGTTGAATTCCCACAATCTCGAACATCATATGGCCGACCCCATATGATCGAGTTTGTGAAAGCTCGACCGGACTGCATGGAGATCTGCATACAGTGCTTAACTGGAATATTTCCCATTACTGCACTGTAGTGCGGTCTCAGAGTTGATATATTTAAGTAGGGGGTATCGGGGGTGCATCCATCCACATAGGGGTGCAGGGGGGCTTGCTCCCATGCAAAATACTGATTTTATCAGTATTTCTTTTGTTTTTTGCTGGTTCAGAAAACCTGCTTTCGCAATAATGCACTTTCGCGGTAGTGCAGTTTCGATCTTATGGGTGTCGATGTTGCTAGTTCAAGATTTGGGGATTTCGAACAAGCAACATAGACCCAACTGTCCATGCACTGTGGCAGTTAAACTTCAGATATTGCTACTGGAGGTAGCCAGTAAACATGTGTGTTACTGGTGTGACTGACAGACAAATTATGTTGTCCATACTCCATCACTAACAGTTTGAAATGCCTTGGAATTCTGTTTTGCCATATCGGGTGTGTGCAACATACAGACATGTCATTCCATATGCATTTTGGATAATGTCCACTGTTATAATGAGGCATTGTGTGCCATGGTTGGCAATACTGACGTAATTTGGGATCATAAACAACTATATTCTGTCTATGTGTAGTCCTCCTTTGGAGACTGCATCAAACAGCAATGTAACTTTAATCTGTACATAGTGTTACAGATAACATATACTTTCACAGTACATTTTACTGTGTTTGTTGTATGTAGCATTTCCACACCCATGATATAGCGATATACACCTTCCAGAAAGATTTGTGCACATTAAATGACTGTACATGTGTGTGCATGTAGCTGGATAAAAACTAACACAGGAAGGTACCTTTGACATGTGAGCATTAAGTGATTTACTGCTGATGTGCTGTAATGATGCTCACAGAAGTGTCCTCTGCTCTATAATGAGCAGGGTAGTTGACATTCACCTGCGTTTTTTAGTTGACATCTGCATGACAGTATATGTGTACATGCTTTTAATGTTTATCTTGCTTACCTATGCATGTTGATGTAACATAATTACACATTACTGTGTATGTGTGTTTCATACATGTGCAGTTCTGTGGACATCGGCAATCTATCTGGCCATTTGACATACATTTTTCATTTGGTTAAATGTGTGCCTTTGTGGCTTCTACAGCACTCTGTGTGCTTTGCACATGCATTTGCATTGTGTCAGTGTACTGCTTTACCATGATGTGGGCCCAGGTTGTCCACCTCCTGCCCACCTTTATATTTTGCTATTATTTTTTGCAGTTATGTTTGCTTTTGTTAAAATAATTGTTCATAGCCATTTATTAATTTGACACAGTGAGCATGTGCCAGATGTATGCCCATTCTACAATGCAGAACATGTGCACACAAGTTGCTGGCAAATACTTGCAATACATCCTTTTTCTCATTATAGCTGTGTGTTAACACAACCTGCTGTATTCAGTACACTGTATTGTTACATTTTTGAACATATTATTACATGTCCATGGTCTATGTATATATATTGACCTTGATTTCATCTGCATTCAATTGATACCATTGACAGACATACATAAACATCTACATCTGTGTGTTGCCTTTGACATGGCATATGTGTAACAAATACACTTTCCATTAGATGTTTGTTTGGGTTGTGTATACCTACTTGAGTATGTAGCAACATCTGTTGCTTTTCGGTGGTACTTCTGTTTGGCAGTGTGCTTGGTTGTTTGCCTTTCACATACATAGTTGTAGTTCTGGTTCTTGCCTTTCACATGCATAGTTGTAGGTCTGGTTCTGTCCTCTGATGGAGTAATCTACCATTGTTAGACCTGCATTTGCACATTTATGTTGTTGCTTGGCATACACATGCACTGCTGATGAACAAATTGGATGTGTGTATTGTGATGCCCCACCACTGGCCCAGTAATCAAGGAGCCTCAATCCTCACCACTGGCAACAGTGCGGGATGTACATTGGTAGGTTGACAGGTACACACACACAGTATTTCCAGATGCAGCTCTTTGCATCAAGTGCAATTTCCCTTAAGAGCACACAAAGACCACAGTTTCTTCAGATCCCCAGTAAGACTCTCCACTGGCAGAGCTATAGTGTTGAGATCTCATCTGAGTGTCCAAGCCAAGACCTCCAGCACTTTTTCTGTCCAACCAGTGCTATGTGTCCCTGCCCAAGTAGCTCACACACACACACGCTGAGGTTTGATTTATACACAGACACACACACCTGGGAAAGGCTGGTACAGGTTTACTAGCTGTGCTCCCTTCTGCCCCGACTAGAAAGTAGTTTTCACTGCCACCAGCCAGCTCCTTATCAGCTACTTTAAGGCCCTTAACTAAGGGTGTGTAATCTTACTGTGTAATGTTACTGTTACTACAAATGGTAGTTTGACCAGGAGCAAGGCTATTAAGAGTGGCCCACGGTGTCACCAAATAAATATGTAAGTACTCTCAGAACTTAAATCTGTCTCACAAATATCAGTCACAATGAAAGGTTTAAATATACGTAATAATAAATAATAAAAGAACAAGAAAATACTCAGTATATAATCACAGTAACACTAGAGTTCAAAATCACAGTAATATTTAAAACAACATTGCAAATCAGTCTCAAATTAATAAATAAAAACATCTAAATTAAGCTTTGCTATATTCCTGACTGTATCTTAAGAGAATTATACTGTTCCCAAGCTAGGCAATGTAGATGTGGTAAGTGGGTCTTCCAGCTGATGTTGTCATGTCAAAGAAAATGCAGGACACACTGTCTCTCTAGAGAGTTCTTAAAGTAATATCTCAAATATTACTGCTGGGATAGCTTGTAGGATGACACCACTTTTTGTCATCTGACTCTATCCTAGGTAAAACCCCCCCATTGATACAGCTGGTAGCATTTAGCATCTACCTATGAAAATAGGTAGACAAGGCTTTTCTTAGATCTAAGTCAGATCCTGGAAGTCATAAAACAATAAAAACACTTCTAAGACAATGCAGTGAACCTCTAGTTCTAGACATTGCGTCTGTTACTGCACTGAAGCTGAAAGATAACATCCCTTTATTACATGGCTATAAAGTAATTTAATTCCAGCTATCTTTCTGAATATAACATCTGGTGTTCCAGTTTCCATTGTTAAAATATATACATCTAAACAGTTACAATAGTGCAGGTAGATTTCTGTTCTACTCCAGTAGGGTACACTGTGGTTACATCTTTAAGCTCAGTACTTTATAAAATATCAATACACACCTCTATACCAGCAGTTTGATATACACATAACATGCAGTTCTAATACAGTTGTAATGCAAGCATCTTATATGAAGCATGCCTGCATTCACAAATGACACATAACCATTTACAAAATTCCAGACAACTGTGCTGGCAACATCTCTTTGTCACACTTCTATATAAATCATGTTGATATTCACAAATCACATATAATTATTTACAAAATTACAGATAGCTAGGCTGGCAGTATCTCCTTTTGTGACATGTATATTTTTCCAGTGTGTTCTGTGATCTTACTTTATTACCCTGGAACAGACATCTAACATTGTTCATACACATCTAGGTAAACTACCACACACTTTCCAACCTGTTGTAACAGGAATGCATAAGTAGATAGTTTTTCCTGTATTTCCCCATGGTTGGTATGCATCCCCACCCTGTTTGCCAACCTTTCATTGTCAGTATTGTGCACTGTGCTCTCTGTATAACTTACCTGTCCTTATTGTTTTTTCCAACCTTTGTTTGTCTTGTGTTCAGCTATTTGTTCTCTGGATATACCTTTCTGTGATTACCTTCAACTCCTCTTTCCCAATGTTTACATTACTTTCTATTCTTAAAAAAATTGTGCCTATTGCCACCAAATAAATAAATAAATAAAACATTGACAGTGCCCATCTGACTTTCCCTCAGATTTTCCAAATCCAACATCCCACTTGTGTGTCCCTTTTCTTCAAACATATCCCACATCCTCTTTTCTATCACCCACTGTCTTGAGTTTGTGTATTACCTGCGTTACCCACACAGGTGCAGAACCCATTGTTAGCAACTGTTAGCTGTGGCAATGTGGCTGTGACTCCCTTCACCTTTAATTTTTTTTATTTGTAAATGTACAGATTCAGTCAGAATCCATAGGCCCAAGCCAATATATTTTAATGGTATATGTATTATGTAGACATCCATCGTTGTTTCTGAATTTACTGTATAGAGTGATGTAAATATATATTACAAATAGCCTTGCACCTTAGAGGCAATTATTATAAGTTAGTTGATGACATATGGAAATATCCACAGTTGTCTGAGATATTTCTGTGTCTAATCCTACAAATATATGTTACAAATGCCATGCTGCTTACATCAGGATACTTGGCAGTGTTAATGCTTTTTTTGTTATCTTAACAGAGTCAGTTACATCTCATAGTTGTCCTTAACCTAACTGTAAATAATGTGTTATATTTCTATGACATTGTCAGGATTCTTGAATCGGGACCATCTTTCTGTAGCTTTGGTTCTATACAATGAGATTAGACAACCATTTCTTACTAATTATGGATTACTTGCACATTTCTATAGTGCGTCATTGTAAGTGCGATACTCCATTGTGAACTGAGTTTTTTGTCATACATTAACATATTACAATGTTATCCTCAAGTTTCCCACTGATATTGGCATAATGCACTGCAGTTCATGAACTTCATGGAATCTGGCGCACAGTGTACTAAAATAGTTGATCACTGTGTCTGTGAAACAAAGTTGGAAGGATACAGATTGTTAGAAATAGAGGTTAGCCTTATACAGAACAAAAGTACTGCAAATGCAACATAAATATGCTTTCTGTCATATCTCAGGCTAGTGGCATATGATTTAGCACAATGTAAGTATGGAAATTGAATTAAATTAGTCTCACAAAATTTTCAGTTTTCAGTACACATTTTGTCTTCATATCCCATAAATTAAATAAAAACAAATCTAACTGACCTGTAAGTGAAGACAAAGAAGACAAAATTGATTAAATCCTTGGAGAACCATTCTACCTGTCCCCAGTATCACACAGTCATGCAAATACATCCTAAATCTCTTCAACTTACATAAAGTCATCAAATGGGAGTTGCTTATGCCTCCTGCTTGAAGCTGATAAACAATCCCAGCTGCCACTTGAGGTTTAGTACCAAAACATCCAGTAAATGAAGCAAGGTAAACCCAAAACAAAAGAAAGTAAATGCCTTCTCTTTGTCCATAACAGGACAGGATATTGTGCATAAACAAATCTAAAAAGAAGTCAGTAAGCCTTGCAAATTTCCACAAAGCTCCAGAAAATATCTTATGTTCTCTGCCTCTCTCAGTTGGAAGTCATGAACTGCTCTAAGTACAGAATAATGCCTGAGGTCCTCATTACATGAAAACAAATATCTGATAAACTCACTTCTCAGTTAGCACAGCATGTTAATTCTCAGGTTTGTTTTAGCAAGGTTGCAGGATTTATTATTTTTTTACATTGTTCTTTATGTAATTTGTTTAAGTCTTGTTTCATTTTACATTATATCCCTGGTGTTGGTACAGAGAAGTAATATCCTCTATGGAAGGGTACAAGGCTTGGGTCCATTTTTGTGCCTTTAAGGCATACTACATATAGCACCTCTAGTATCTAGTGGTTCCCTGCACCACTTTTTTTAATTATAGTATCCCTGGTGTCTAGTATTCCCTCCCACATCTTTAGAGTTATACCTGGTGTGTAGAGTTCTCTCAGCTCTTGTTTTAGAGTTATTGCTGGTGGCTAGTGATTCCTCTTCTCTGGTCAAAGGTATGTTTTAAAAGCTGTTATGATATGAGATAAACCCTCACTGTACCTCTCAACCTCTTACAGCAAGGAATCTGGAGAAAGCCACAACTCATGGGGGAACAAAGGCCCAAAAATTGGGACACTTTTTAAATATAGCTCTTACAATCTTAGAAAGTTGATAGAATAACAGGCGTTTGATTAGCATGAATTTTCTGAAGGATATGAAGTCTCTAATTCCGATGTCTGACATTTTTTTCTGACTTAATTTCTCAATGATTTGCCACAGATTTTTCAGAAAAACACAATTTTGTGAGAAACAGACCAAAAATATGAGTAAAAAATCTGGACATTCTGTGAAAATCTGGACAGTTAAGAGGTATGACCATCACATTATTCAGAGTAATCCTGGGTGCATTGTGTTCCACTGATCCTTTGTGTCATTAAGGCATGTAACAGAAAAATAATGATTGGTGTCTAGTGTTTCTCCTGTACTGTGTGCTATTAAGACACATAGCTGAAGAGTAATCCCTCGTGGCTAGTGTTTCCCTTACCCAATATTGCAGGCTTTGCTTGTTAGTCTATGGGTGTGTGGAAGTATGTCAGCCACCTTACCTCATCACCCCACACACACACATGTGTGCTCACACATTTTCTCCATATGCACAGGCACACACACACCTAATGTGCTCCCTCACTAACCTCCCTACTGTGACCCTTCATGCAGAAACACACTCACAAATGCAGTGCCTAATGTACACACAAACACACACTTGCTAACATTATCTGACCACTAAACTCCCTCACACTTACTTCTTGCAATGGATTACCATGAGTAGCCAGGAGCAATAGTGCTTAGCTACTCAGCCAATTGAGTCTCTGAACTGCTTTCTTATATTTCAAAGGGAGACCACATGGCTAATTAGCATATGCCTCTCCCCTGAAATGGCTCATTAGCATTTAGCATGGCAGCAGAGGCTGTCCATCAAGGTGTTACACTTCACTGTGTTGCAGCACCCTGGTATGCATGTCTCTGAATACAGAAAGGTTATCTCAATGTGTACAAGTTGTGTACACCTTACTGTAGCCTTTCTGAAATTGAACCAGCATTTTTTTAATGATTTTTTTTCTGTCTTGCTTCTAAACATTTTTTTAACTAGCTTGAAGTACAATCACAGAAAGGATTGTTGTATTCTAACATGGGTCTCATGTAGTTCTGTAAAGATTTAACATAATCGCAATATCATTAGTTGTAATTTCTCATTAATATCTCCACTATTTTTATAGATAATAAGATTAATATGATTTCAAAATTTAAAAGTAATGGTAATAGTTACCCTTAATTCCTTAAATTCATATGTTTCCTAATATTGTACACTGCAGTTTCAGTATTTCTTTAACTGATTATTTACCAAAGTACATGGCTTTGCATTTTTCTGTACTAAATGCAACCCATAATCTGATGCCCTTTCATGATATTATATAGGTATGTATTAATTTCTGAGAAATCTTTACAGTTAATAATTGGAAAGCCAATCTTACAGTCATCAGCGTATTTGTTAACTCAACATGCTATGTTTCTACAAAATGTTAAAAACACTAGGTTAAATAACAATGGACCTAACACAGACCATATAAGGGAGTCATAAGTGAATTGTTAATGTAGTTATTTTATTATTTATTTATTTATCTATCAACATGTGATTAATGGGAAAGTCCGATAGGGTAGGAGCCCATTTTCAGCAGAGACCCCGGGAGAAAAGCTGCAATGTATTACAAAACAATTTAAGAACAATAATTTTACAGCCTTTAAAAATAATATGAAAAGCAACTACAGTTTTAAATAATTATATCAAATTAGACATAATACGAAAGCATTGGTTAAAAATAGATACAAGTTTAACAATAATGATTTAATAGTTAAAGAAATTGTAGACATTTTATAGAGAAATTAAAAGTAAATTAGTATAATACAAACAGAAATTGCAATACAAAGTGAGAGAAAAAGAGGCGTATGGTATATTTAGAGAGAAAGCCAGAGGAGTGACTTGACAGAAGTAAGGAAGTGAATGAAGAAGGCAGAGTAAAGATATGTAAGGTGTGAATAGATATTCAATCACATTTAGAAATATAGTTTATCCTAGTTTTGAGCAATAACAGAGCCAGCTTTTGGCTAGAAAGTCTGTCAAAATGGTTTTAAAGGATGGGAGGAAGGGTAATGACTTGACGGATAGAGGTAAGAGTTCCAGGCCTTAGCAATGCGGTACGAGTACAGAATATACCTTCTGATTTGTGGATTGGCAGGAGTATTTGGTCACTGGATCATAAGGACAAACTGGGGACATAGTTGTGTAGAATGCTATTTAGTGCTGTACAAGCAGATGGATTCTGGATAGTTTTATAGGTGGAAAGAAGTTGTGTATACGGTATGTTAGTCAGGGTTAGCTCTAACTAATTTAGGCTTTTTAATGCTATACAGTGATGGGTTGTAAAAGAGTTATTTGCTGCAAATTTAGCAGCTTTGCTATAACATTGTTCAAGTTTTGATTTTTGTGACGCTTGCAGGTTTTGATTTTTGTGATGCTTGCAGGTTATTAAGGATGAAAGCACCATAAAGAAGTGTGCAGAGGAGATATGTAGTGGCAAGTGTAGTTTTAGCTCTGTTGGTGAGAAAGTGTTTGAATATATAAAACATCTGTTGTTTTTGAGGATGTTTTTCTTATGCAATTTTGTACATGCAGATTAGATTTAAGATTTATCATCCACTGTCAACCCTAATAATTTGCTATGAGAAGTGACTTCAGTGGTTGTATTATCAAGAGAGAGGACGTTTCTTTAAATATTACTTTTTCAATTGGGGGAGGGATATTTGGGGAAAAGTAATAGCTTCACTTTTGTTTATTAGGGTTGGCATGAGTTGTGAGTTACAAAGCCATGTTTCATTTGCTGTTAAATCTTCCTGAGTAATTTTTTGAGGTGTGTTATGTTGTCAGACATGCAAATGAATGTGGAGTCATCTGTGTACTGTTATAGGGAGGCCTGTTGTGTAGATTTGTGGAGGGTGTTGTTGAGAATGTTAAAGAGCAATAAGCCAAAGGTAGAGCCTTGTGGTGACTGGGAGGTATGGTGAGGGGTGGAGTGCCATTTTACTGACTGATACCTACTGGATAGGAAGCTTTTGAACCATAGAAGGGTGAAAGAGACCTAATGACGACATTCAAAAAAGTAGACGTTTACTGTGACAAATTATGCTGATGGCTTTAGACGAATCTAGAAATAAGGAGCAGACTAGTTTGCCATTATCACTAGATTTACTAAGATTATCTATATAGGTTAGAAGTACAGTACTTGAGACATGTCCTTGAATAATAACTTATTATTAATATGTTTTACCTTTATACATGAAAAAAAAGTAAAGTTTGGCAAACCTTTTCTGCCAAATACATCTGAGAATATAAACAAGGGAACAAGAGGCTATAACTGCTACAAAATGAGCCAACCAAACACCTCCATGTCAGATTTAAACAAGTGCAAGATACAAAAAACTCAGTTCCTTAATTCAAAAAATTTCCTTGAAAATGTTCAAATAAGAACATAGTTCAAAAATAAAGAAGGAAGGCTTCAGGAAGAAGGAATTTGAACTGTACTTTTAGTTAAGCAAAACCACTGGTTATTAGAAAAAATGGATGATTTGGAGAGTATTACAAGAATTTAAGAAATGGTGAGCACAAGAAAAAATAGAAGGGGGAAATATGATAGTCTGCTTGAATTCATGCAATTCTGAAACTGCAAATCTTCCAGAAGGTTTTTCACATTGCATCAAAAGAGCCCATAAATGCCTAACTTCCAGCTTCAGAAGGACCAACTCCAAGATCCATTATTATAAGGTCTGTTTTCTCTTCTAGTTAAAGAACTCATTTTATTATCAACATTGCCTTGTTCTCCCATGAAGTTAGAAAAATATAATAAGACTTGACACTGACTAGTCATCAAAAATATTGGGAAATATTGTTTACCATTTGTAAAAGAGATGAAAAATTATATAAAACAAATATTTTGTTTCTAGCAAGGAGTAAACATTATCCGTGAAAAAAAACATAATTTTAAATTCCTTGGATAAGACAACTGACTGTACAAAATTAAATAAATAATAAATAAATAAATAAATAAATACATACATACATACATATAATTACTGAGGTAAAATAAAGAAATGGAATGAAATACATTCACTCTTTTGAAGAAACAGATTAAAATTAATTGAAATGCACATCAAGTTGGAAGAAAGCAAAAGGTGAATGAACAATTAGATTTTTTTGTACCTGTTTATCTAACGGCATTCAGTGTTATGAATGGTAAAGTAATTTCAACAAGTGTTAACAGCAGTTAATAAGAACTGTTGAGCTTCTCTAGCTAATTTCCTTTAATATTTGACAATATGCCTTTTAATCAAAAATATTGGGGAAAAAAGAAAAGGTCACTTACCTTTTTGTAAAAGAGATGAACAAGGTATAAAAACAAATATTTTGTTTCCAGCAAGGCGTAAACATTTCTCCTGAAGGAATCAACATTTTTAAATTTCTTGGGTGAAACAACTGACCCACAAAATCCAAAAATCTGCTGAGGGAAAATGAAGTAGGATGCCATGACTTCTTTGAAGAGATGTAGAATAAAATGGATTGAAACACATATCAGCTTGGAAGAAAGCAAAAGACAAATGAAGTATTAATTATCAGAGTTTTAATATCTGTTTATGTAATGGCATTCAGTGTTATGAGTTGGGAAGCCACATCTGAAAGTGTTAATAGCAGTTAATGAGAGCTATTTTGCTTGCATAATTTAATACAGCGGATGATTAAGCTACTTATAAAATAAGGTAAGCCATAACTAGGTGCCTAATGTAGATTTGGAGGATGCAACCATTTTATAAACTAATATTACGTAATTTAATAAGCTTGTTTAGATTTATAAATATTTCTTTTAAAAGAAAAAATGAAATAACAAAAATGCAGTGCTTTTCTCTTTGTTCTTTACTATGTTTGCTAAAATATCTCATACTTCTTTAAACTACGTTGAATAGTTCAATATTCATTAGAATATTTACTTACATTTTATCCATGCCTGTGTCAGTGAATTTAACCTCTGACAAACAGTGCAAGATATTCAAAGGGAGAAACAAGAGTGCAGCTCTGGTACTGAAAGAAAACAGTAGTTAATAACAGTAAAACAACCAGCAAAACTTGTCAAAGAATATGTTTAATACCAAAAGTAGGTTAAAAACATCTACAGTTTAGCACTTTCATCTGTAACACTAAGACATCATCAGAACTATGAATGTACTGCTTCTGGAAGCCATTTTAAAACTTAAGTGCAGAAGACACACCTCTCATGTAAACCAATCACAACATATTGTAGTTGAAATAAGTGTGAAGCAGAAAAAATAAAGTAAGAACATTAAGAATAAGTCAAAACTTTTAAAACCTGAACCAAAACACATAAGGACAAACTAGGCAAAAAAAATAACTGAACAAAAAATGTTTGATGAAACACAAAATAATATTCTGTTGGCTCTCCTTTTTAGTTCACTGCTGATAGAAATACTGTAATTTAAGCTGGGAAGCTGCCATGACATTTCCCGGTGAAGCAGTTTGTTTTGGCAGTCGCCTACATAAGGAGAATGTTGTATTTGTTCAAGAACTAGAAATGTAAACATCTTGAATTTGTCACAAACAATGGAATGTCTGGCCAGTGCACTTTTACAGTCCTTATGTTGAATACTGTAAACACGTTGATAGATATGCTTATTCAAAGTGTTCTTAGTTTTTCCCACATAGAAAACGGGACAAGATGCACATGTAACCAGGTAAATAACTCTTTGAGGAAAAGCAGTTGTAAGCTTCACCATGTACAGAAGAATCAAATCTACTTAAAAGCATACCATTGTAGCAAGTGTTTTGTAAGGGCACTGATGATATTGCCCCATTTCCTGGTAGATAAAAATCCCTTATAATGATCAATATGTTTAACAAGAAATAATTTTATGTTAGACTTATTTTTATAGGTAAAAGATGGTGATGTAGAGAAAAACTCTGATGCTTTCATCACATTGTAGCATGAACCAGTTCTTCCACAAAATCTTTTCAATGTCCTTAACATCCAAACTGTAATGCAGTACCATATTAGTTTAGCCATTAAAACCTGTTTGGTTGTCTTTCTTGTCGAGCTGATTCAGCCCTTTCTTTTTTTTTTTTAACATTTTTTATTGATTTTCATGAAATAAAATAGTACAAGAAATATGATATATAAATATGCACAATATATGTCTTAAAAACATCATAACATGGAACAATAACTATTTACAATGCCCATAACAGATATAATGTCATTGTTGTGATTACATTTTATCTAGTAGTTTTTCAAGCTTCAACCAAGTTAATTTCTTATGTGTTATCTTAGTAGTTATTTCTGAAATAGTTTGCAACTCCCTATTACATGCAAGTTTAGATAACAGTAAAAAATCTGTAAATGATAGGATTTTTTTATACTTCCAATCTGACGTAATGATTTTTCTTGCAATTCCAAGCAAGGACCAAAGAAGGTGCACCTGTATTTTGGGGATATGTGTTGGTATCGGTGCATTGAACAGTAATAATGAGTCAGATACTTCACACTTGTCTGACCACAATGATTTTATGACATTTATGAACTCTATCCAGAATGGAGATACTATTTTACATGTAAGAAACATGTGTACCCAATCTGCACAAAGTATTTCCTCACATCTCCAACATTTATTAAGATTATTTTTTTATATCAAGTCCATCTTATGTGGGGTAATAAAGTTCCTATGGATGTATTTCCAAGTGAAAATTTTCCAAGAAGGGGATGGCATTGTGCTACTAACTGATTTAAGTACTAATTCTTTATCACTATCTAAAAAATGGATTTCCTTATTCTCTCTGTGAAATTCCATAAGGAGTCCTCTGGGATTTGCATATTGGGTCTTAAAAATGTATATATACTTGACAATGATAGAATATTATTAACGTGCAAAGTGGTTATTTCACAAAGAAGAGAAAGTATTTTAGGTAAAGGTGTTGTGCTGGTGATATGACTTATTTTGAATATTTGTATGCTCAAACAGTTGTTATGCTTTATGTTATACCTGGCCATAAGAGAACATGGTTCTTGGATATTATTTTTGCAGAGAAACTGGTGCCAGAAAACTAAGCAATTTTCTTCCATTACTTTTATTTTAGATACGTTGAAAGAATCCAGACATGTCTTCGTGTATGCTATGGGAAATATTAAAAATATTAAGCTTTTTGTCATATGATTTTTGTTTATTATCTTTTTAAAATTATCTAATATATAATTAGTGAAAAGAGAATTGTTTTTATTCTTATTGGTATTGTATAAATGTTCTTTGACAACAAGGACGTTTTTTTTATTTTCTGAGAACATATTATTGTCAATATTTGTGTCTATGTCAGATAATAAGATACTTAAATGGAGATTTTTCCAATTAGAACTATATTTGGAGTTTAACCATTAGCTCATCACATTAAGTATGGTCGATTCCGCATAAAGTTCTAAATTTAGGAATGCTATTCCTCCATCGTTCCAGCTTCTGTAGTGACAAGCATCGCTGATTCTTGGCTTTTGAGGAAACCATAGGGAATTTATTAACATAGTATTTAGTGGCTTCATTAACTTTTTGGATGGGGAGGCAATTAAAGTTTGGAAGTAGAACAAAATTTGGGGTAATATGATCATTTTTATTAATGACAGTCTTTCTTCTATCATGAAATACATTTTATTCCATCTATTTAAAAAATCCTTAACTGTGGATAATAGGTATTTGTAATTTGTTTTTAAAGTATTATTCCAGTTTGACTTTATGCATATTCCTAAGTATTTAATGGTATCATTTGCCCATTTAAAATTGTTGTGTTTTCTTAGTAAAGTGTTTATTTTTTTATTAATTAATAATGTTTCTGTTTTGGTGTGATTAAAGCTTAGGCCTGAAACCTCTTTAAAAACTTGCAGGAATTCTGTTCTATAATCTATATAAACTATAGAGGAATCTATATTTCCAGTTGTTAGCATGACATCATCCACAAAAAGTTGTATTTTAGAAATGTAGCTTGGACTAACAGAAAATCCCCTTATATTAGAATTTGATCTTATGAAGTTAGTTAGAGGTTCTACTGATAGGGCAGATAATAAGGGGAGAGTGGGCAGCCTTGTTTAGTGCCTTTTAGGATGTTGAGCGGACCTGATAAAAAAGCACCAGTTTTGATGTATGATATTGAGTTAACATATAATCTGTTAATTATATCAATAAAGTCAGGGGAGGAGTTATATACTTCGAATACTTTAAATAAATAGGACCAATTTGGGTACCTGACAAATCTTTGAATGCTCAGAATTTCGAACGTTACATGGTCAAGACCAAACGTTCGAAATTTTAAGTGTTCGAAGATTGACTCTCAGTGGTGCTGTACGGTGCAGATAGGGAGAATTTCCCTTTTCTGCACTGAAGTGCAGTCACGGAGTTGGTATATATAAGTAGGGAGGGTGTGGGGGTGCAGGGGGGCTTGCCCCATTGCCTACACCATTAAAGTGTTTTTTTTTTTTTTTTAGTTTTTTTTATTTGATGTTCGAACATCCAAATGTCAAACATTTGGTCTCGGCCATGTAATGTTCAACATTTTGGATGTTCGAACATTTAACATAGACCCAACCAATTTATAGAGTCAAAAGCCTTGTTTAAGTCTAGGCTTATAATTGACAGTTCTTTTTTTTTCCCTGTTAGAATGGTCTACTAAGGAAAGGAGCCTGATAACATTGTCTTATACTCTTCTATTTAGGATGAAGCCTGTTTGATCATCATCTATTATGATAGGCATCAGTTGATTTAATCTGTTAGCTAATATTGATGCAAACATTTTATAGTCTACATTTAATAGTGAAATGGTAAGATACGAAGTTACTATTTTGGGGTCTTTGTCCTGTTTTAGGATAGGGGAAATCATTGCATATTTCCAGGAAGGGAATAAGCTTGTCTTATTTCTGAATTCTTCAATAGTGTGCAAAAGTATCTTTAATGTATCGTCTGTGAGTACTTTACAAATTTCTCCTATTAATCCATCTAATCCTGGGGCTTTATTGTTCCTAAGGCTTTAAATCCTCTCTTTTAGTTCACTTAATTTTATTGGTTTGAGAAGTTTGGTATTCTATTCTATTGATAGTTTGTTGCCTATGTTCTCATTTAAGAAGTTATCTTTTGGGACGTTGTTATTAATATTTGTATTTGTGTTATTTATTATTTTGTGATGTTTTCTGAAAGTCTTAAGAATATCTTCTAAATTTGTTACAATTTTATTTTTATTTTTAGTTTCATCAACAATTTCCCTTATATGTTTAACGTTGGTTAAGTTTTCTGCTTTCACAGCTAATCTATGCATGTTTTTTGGGTTAACAGAGGAAGAATGTAATTTGATTCTTTCTAAATTTATTGCCACTTTGTGATTAAGGATTTCCATGTAATCAATGTTTAATTGTTTCAATTCTATATTTGTGTTTATGTCTTTATTATTTAGATTTCTTTTTAGTTCATCAATTTTTGATTGTATTCCCGATAGCATACTATCCCATTCCTTTTGTTTGTTTAGGTACCAGGTTTTGATTTTACCAAAAATGTAAGATTTCGGCATATCCCAGACAATAACTTTAGAAGTACTATCATTGTCATTTATGTCTAGAAATATTTTGATTTCTTTCAGTAACCATTCCTTAAACCCAGTTATCTTAACAATGTATGCTGGTATTCTTTGCCAATATACTAGATGAATAGATTGCATGTGGATTTTAAAGAAAATAGTGTTGTGGTTGGACATTGGACAGGAGCTAATGAAAACTTCCTGAATTTTTGAGAATAAATAATCTGTAACCAATATCTTATTGATGGTAGTTTGTGTACCAAATCTGTATGAGTAACGTGTGTATTTTAGGGATTTGGGTTACATTTTTTCATAAATATCTCTTATATTTGAATTATTGATGATGTTTTTCAAACTTTTAGCAGGTGAAGATATCTTAAACTTATCACATTTAGTAGTGTCACTTCTGGAGAGAATACAGTTAAAATCCCTTGCATATATTATTTCTCTCTTAGATTTAATTGCAAGTCAAGATATTTATTCGCTGTTGCAGCACCGATACCGGGTATCCAATAAGTATTGGCTAATGTGATTAGTTTTTTATTTATTTCTAGAATAATTAATCTGAACATGCCATTTTTGTCTGAATATGTGCCGATTATTTTAGTTACTGGTAGTGTTTTCCTCCACAATATCATGGTGACTCTTCTTTTGGTCCAAAAATGAGATTCTGCAAGTATAGAGTAGCCATTAAAAGACATCCTATTCAAATCTTCTTCTGTTATATGAGTTTCTTGCAAGAATGCAATATCTACTTTCTTAGTTTTCAAATATTTGGTTAAGCTTCCTCTCTTTATAGGATTGTTGAGTCCATTTACATTTAAGGACAAACATTTATATGAAAACATTCCTATAGATTGTGTTAGATAATAAAGATTATGTTATGAACATAACATGAACACTGAGTATAACTGTAAAACATTTAAAACTATTTACAAGTCTAAACATGGAACATTTAATTCTTGGTTTAATGAGAAGTTCCTGAAAACCACCTTCGTCCATCCTAAGAACATTAATCTACATCCATTCTGTGCTACTGCCATTACAATAACTGTACAGAATATAATAAGAAGTGAGAAAAATAAAAGGTAAAACCTTAGAATTGTTACTAATTTGAGTAGTGAAATATCAAAGTGTGTAAAATTAAAGTTAATACATTATCTGTGATAATTATGTATATTAGAAGTAATTATCTTTATACAACCAAATCAGAGAGTAATTTTAAAACAAAAGACCTAGTGTATTGTTACTGGAGTAGGAAAATAGTAATGACTTTAGGTAGCTTATGTTTAGCTATGAGTCTAAAAAGTTTTCCAGATAGAGTTAATAAAAAAACATGGAACTATCAACAATTTTAAGTAAAAGCTATTAAGATTTAAACTAGAGAGCACAATAACTATTCAAAAACTAGTAAGCAACTCTTTCTGTAAATTAAGAACAGGTATTGCAAGTGCTGGCAATAACAAATGAAGAAATTGCTAATATCTGATGTCTGTACATATTATGCTAGGGACAACTATAAACATGTACATGTATAAATGGCACAGACAACACAGTAATATGCAACAGCTGAACAGCAAATGCTATAGGTACACAAAGTAGGTTTGAATACTATATACTGTTATGCAAACATAATGTAACGGGTTGCAAAATTGCTGTCAGCAATAAAAATGTCTCAATACATGTGCAAGGGTGATCACAACAAAATGGAAAGAGTTGACATATCTAGGTACATATTTTAAGGGTGGTTGTGTGTTGGTCAGAGAGAGCTATACCTATGTATACCTTGACAGAACAATGCATATGAACTACAAATGTATACAAAAGTTCATGATTACTGACCTGTACATATGTATCTTAGAGCAAGCTATATTCAAAAAGGTTTGTTATTAAAGCTAGATAACAAAACAGGTATATAGAAACTGGTAAGTAACTCTCTCTGTAAATTTATGAGAGCTGGTACTTTTTACAGATTATAGTTAAATAAGAACCTTGGTCTTTTAAAAGCATACGTATCTTACTTTATTTAAACTAGGGATATAAATAAGTCAGTTAAACTGAGGAAAGCACAATAATTATCATAAACAGAAAAGGAGAGAAACAGACAAAGAAAATTCTTTCTGTATGCCAAATATTTTCATTAACTGAACACATAGAAGCCTTTCTGCAAACCTATCTGTAAACTTCAGTTAAAAGCTTGCTTAAATATCTGCATTGTTACAAGTAATTAAAACACTGAATATGCATTTTAACAGTCAAAATATCAGTTACCATTAAAAAAATGTTTCTATAACAATGTGCAGCATTTAGCACTTACTTAAAGCAAATCCTTTCATTTCTTAACAGTCCTTTTGTTCTCAGCAATAATGGGGCATTAACTTACTTATTCTCCTCAGATAACATCATCTGAGCACGCTGAGAGGTCAAAGGTCACACTGCATGTTTATTCATGCTGTTACCGTGATGTAATCAGTTTACAAACAAGCAGGAAGTGTTCTAGGCTTGAGAAAGAGTTCTTTTGAAGCTTTTTGATTTTTCAGCAGCAAAATACAGCACAAAGGTAATTTAAACAAGTAGATTGTGTTCAAGAATGTTGTGTGGCTCTCGTGTATAGCAAAAAAAAAAAAACTAGCTGAGAGAGCTAGGTAAATCATACAGTAAAATGCTTAAAATACTTCTTTTTGAACAGTAAATCTGTACATTGTAAAGCCCTCTTTCCCCTTCCACTTCCCTCAGCTTTAATAGCTGTGTAGAATGTTTCTATAGTCACAGCAGATGTATACTTTGTGCAGAAATCTTATTATAACTTTATATGATGGGTATAGTGTGTTAATTGTAATAAGTTTAAATGGAAGTAATGTGAATTATTTGCATACCATATGAAGCTGTTGTTTGAAGGCTATTGTCATTTGCTGACTGTGTCTGTAAGATTAATAGAAAACTGTAAATGGATAGGAAAGAGAGGGGGAAAAAAGAATCAATAAGTGCTGGGTAGCAATATTATGTTACCATTGATGTAATGCATAGCATGCATAATAAATTTTTGCTGTAAGGTATTTATATTACTGCAGCTTATTTCTAAGTAAATTTTAAACAAGTTTGTTTATATTGAAGTATTTATATATTATTATGCAAAATAAAAGGAAAAGAATGAAAAACAAAAAAAAGTAAGAAAAAAGAGCAGAAATGAGAAATAGAAAAAGGTAATATAGAAGAAAGCAGGCTTAAGTATATATATATATATATATATATATATATATATATATATATATTTACTAAATAAGTAGAAAGTTTGCACCGTATGATTCCATTTGTATACTGTGTTTTGAGATGTATTGTTTGTTAATAAGTTTTGAGAATGATGTTTTTTATATTATTTCCCCTTAAGCTTCTTACTGGATTTGTCAGCTGTAGTTATTTTACCATTAGCAGCTTGTCTTTTTAGACTGGGCATAGAAAGGTCCATTTCTTCTACTTTCTCAAGTAAGTTGTTTTTCCTCATGAAGACTGATGCTTCTTCAAGAGAATTGAATATTTTTAGCCATCTGAGAGGGTAATTTTGATTCTGGCTGGAAACATTTTCTGAGCTTTATTGTTGGTTTTTTTAAGTCTTTAATAAGTGGGACACACACTCTTCTCTTTGTGATCACAATGAAAGTGTAATCATTGTTAAATCTTATATTTTTCCCATTGACTTGGACTGGATTTCCTGATCATGCAGCTCTTAGTATTAAGTCTTGGCCTTGTGTAGATAGGAATTTTACAATGATTGATCTCACAACTGTTGAATTTTTTGATACAGATGTATATGGCAGGGACTTGTGGGCTCTCTCGATTCCAAAAGATAAAACTTCAGGGAGGTTTAGTATTTTTGGAAGCCAATCATTTAGGAGGAGAATCATGTTATTTCCTTCAATTTTCTCTGGAACTCCATAGATCCTAATGTTGTTTCTTCTGGATGTAGACTCTAGGTCTTCCACCTTTTCTAATAACTGGTTATTTTGTTTTAGTAAAAAGTTTACCTGGTTGTCATTTTCCATTTGCCTGCCATCTATTTCACTTACTGTTTCTTCTATAGCTGCTATTTAGTCAGAGTGAGTAGTAATAATATCCTTTAAGTCATCAGTTTGTTTTTTGCTTTCTTTCTTCATATTTTCCATAATCTCTAAATTATCCATCTTTATAGAATGGTCTTGAATGCTGGTGATTATTGTTTGAAGTTCCTTTTTCATAGTGCCATCTTGTAGAGATGTCTTCGAGTGACTCATAACTGTTTCAGTCTGTAAATTGTGACAGAACTTATGACAGGTAATATGTTGATAAATAATTGAAAAAAAATTAAGATTTTTTCTGATAAAGTTGTTCACAATATCAATATAAGTAGTTGTGGAAAAATTCTTCAATGTTTGTTTAGATAAAATAGAAAAATCCTGTCAGAAAAAAATAATTTCATCCAGAGCATCAAAAAAATGCAGCTAACTCCTTGGCATATTGGCCATGCTTCAGATTCAGCCCTTTCTTGATGATTACTACCAAGGCCAACCAAGAGGTTCTGATAAATTAACTTTTTACTCCCCTCCCTTCTGATGGAAGGGGCAGCAAATGGTTAAAAAAAGAAATGTGTTAGAATAAGTGGACTTCCTGTAAATCCTGGTAGTGAACTCTTCATTAACTCCTTTTGTTATGTCAATGTCAAGATAATTAATCTGGTCACATTCACAGAAATATGTAAACTTTAAAAAGGAGGTGCTGGCTTGTAACTGTAGTATGAGTTCTTCAAATTCATTGACACTTTTTTCCCAAATTATAAGTAGATCATCAAGTTATCTGAAGTAGCCAGCACATTTGGAAAAGACGGGGAGTTTAAAAAGTGATTCTAATTCCCATGTTAATAAGATAGCATTTGCAAACATGGGGGTGTATGTGGCACCCATAGCCACTCCAAGAGTCTGCTTGTAAAATTCACCCTCAAACATCAGAACGTTGTTGTTTAACACCAAGTCCATGAACTCAATAACACATTCAAAATCTGTTTCAGAAAGTAAGACAAATCATTTTACAATCACACCAAACCACTCCAACCTCAGGTCATGGGGTATTACCGTAAATATATTTTGTACATCACAAATAACCAAAAGGAATTCATCTTTTGTCAGTATTCCCTTCAGTTTATCCAGAAGGTCCCATGAGTCTCTTCTAATGTGTGGGAAGAAAGCAAGCAGGTTTTTCAATTTTTGGTCTATAAATGTGGCCAGAAGCCATGTAACTAATCCACTAGCAACTACAATTGGACATATGGGGAGGTCAGATGGATTGCAGCAGATTTTGGGAATATCAAAAATCTTTGGAATAATAGGAAAATCCACTCTAAGGAAGTTGTATAAGCCTTTTGGAATTTTATCAAATAACAACAACTCATCTAGAGCCATTTTAATGACCCAGTAGGCTATATTGATTTCATTTGTGGAAACAGCACTGTACACACAATCATCATGCAGAATATGTAACATACATCAGCACTGTCCATAATAACCAGGCCCCCACCCTTGTCCAGTTTCATGCATCTAATATTGCAATTGTTAGTAAATTGTTGGAGAAGCTGTTTTTCTTTAATGAAAGGTTAAAAAAATTGTTTGTATTATTTTGAAACAGTGCGTATATTTCTTTTTCACATTGCTTCTCAAAAACATTGATAACTGGGTGTAAAGGGGATTTGCTGTGCTTTTCCTCTTAAGCTTGACATGGGTGTTACAACTAATTTCTCCCTCAAACAGTACTTGAAAATTAAGCTTTCTGATGAACAATTTTAAGTTGAAGAGTGTGTCATCCACCCTGATCCTAGTGGAGGGGATGAAGTTAACCCCCTTCAAAAACAAACTATGGTGCTCAGGGCCTATTGCCATGTCAGAAAAATTGTAAATGTGATATCCAAAAAACAAGTAATATTTGCAGTACCTGAAGGCATAGTTGTGATCTCCTGGGTGAATAAATCATCAGTTACCATTCCTATTTTGATTTGTATACCCTCTGGTGTAGTTCCTTTTTTTCTTCATCCTCCTCTGGGGGTGGGGGTACCTAGACTGGTGAAAGTTGGATTTTTGCTTGTTGGCCATTGTGTCTGACCTTCTCAAAGGTATTTGCTCTAAAGGGGTATCCAGATGAGCTGTTTCCTCATGCTTGTCAATAGAAAAAGTCTCTTTATTTACCCAGGAGCTCACTACTAACAAGAAACAGAGTATAAAGGATTAGTCCTGATAAAATTAATTTAGCTAATAAATCTGGGAAATTTTCTGACTCTGATACCTTCCCTGTGGAAGGAATAAATACACCTTGTTGAAGTTTCCAGTAGTTTATTCAATTAAGCAGATAGATGGATGAGTGTTCTTGTTCTAATACATTACAATCAGCAAGTCAGTTATTTAAAGGCAGGTACAGACAATGGTGGGAGGGTCCATGGGAGCTGATTTGAAGAAAATTTGAGAGATGGAAAAACAAGGAACCAATAGCTTAGTCCCTTATTTGAATATTCCTGAAAGACCTGTGAGAGTTTACCACCTCAGCAGCCTGTGGAATCTCATTCTTAGTTAAAAGTCATTTTTAACTTCTAAAAAAGTATGACAACACATCATGATCTACAGCTATAGAAGTAAATTTAAGAAAACACTTTCACCTGAGCTTCATGAGGTCCATCTAATAAAGTGGTTTGCACACTGATCATTAAAAATGCCTGCTTTTATGAGGCTATCAGTAGACTTTATTAGTCTGTTTTGGACCACATTTAAACTGAGAAGCTGTATCTGCATCAGTGAGGCTCATTTTCCTTGGAGTCAAACATGAAATCTTTACTACAGAATTTTTTCCAGTCTATCACATGTAATATGACAGGTGTGCCCACTTTTATGGGGCTTGTTATCTCCTGACATAAAATATGAAAGGCTAATATTCTCTTGTATAACAAAAAAGGTTTACATTTCCTGCTTATAAGAGGTTCACATATAATGTAACCAGTCTCCATGCTTCTTCATCTTGATAAAGACAGCCCTTTTTACATGCAAGAGAGGTAATCACTTAAAGTTTCACTAGGTGATTCCCATTTTTGAACATTATATGCATCCAGAGAAAGAGCATAGAGTGGAAAACAAGTCATAGTGTTTAGTTTTACAGAGCGCATGAATGTGCACAATAGGAGGAAAAAATACAAAGTGAGTAAAATTTGAGACCTAAGAACCCTTTGTGTGGGCTTATTCTGGCCATGGTATACAAATCCAACATGTGGTAGACTGCAGAGTATACAAACACATTTAATAAATATAAGAACCTCAGATCTTCTTTGAGCATAGCCAAATTGTGTTGTGCCTATGGTGTAAAGAATATAGCAGTGTGGAGTGATGTCCTGGAACAACAATTTTCATTGTACTGCAGATTATAGAAATTTGGTTAAATGCAGGCCTGGTGGCTGACCATTTATCAACTGCCAAGTTGTGTGTGAAGCAGTAGGCAGCATAACAAACATCATCGCAACACTCCCTGGAAGTGTCCATAATATTGCCATTTGGAGGAAAAGTGGACTCAGGGCTGCATCCCAGCAAGGTGAAAAACCTGAGGGACTGCTACTAGGCAAATACAGGAACACATGTAAAACACACGTTAAGGATACCCCTCACAGTAATATCCATTCTGAACAAAAGTATTGTTATTGCCCACGTTGTGTCACTGTGGTTATCCACTTGAATCATGGCAAATGATCCAGTACTGTAAACCATTCAGTCCTACACAGGAGGCCTACGACGGGGCACATGCAAAAACCAGAAGCATCACAAAGTGTGCATTTGGTGTATTGAAAGCTTGGTTCAGATGTCTGGACACATACAGGAATGCATTGCAATACACACCTGAAAAAGCATTACAGATGATAACAGTGTGCACCATGGTGAAAAACATGCTAACCACAGCAGTCTTCTAGTTGCAGGTGTGGGTTAGCTACCCCAAGAACCCCAGATATCTGAAGAAGATATCTCACAGCTAGCAGAAGAGGAGCAGCAGGACATAGAGGACAGAAGCCACAAGCACAGGCAATGTAGGGTGCTACCAAAATGCTAGCTTTGGCAACACAGCATTGTCTGTCACACATCTTTGATGTGTCATGTGATGCAATTGATGGTATTATTTAAATGAAGTGGTGTTTGTTATACAACCAGGTCTGATGCAGTTCCTTGTGAATGAAAACTATTACCGGTTGTGTTTTTATGATTAAAAGTTTGTTACATCATTGACTCAGGGCACAACTGACACAGGTATGCATGCATACTTAGATTGCTGTATCACTGTATGGAAAACAATAAGGGACACACATCAGTGTTAAAAATACATATCTCTACAATGTAATACCATGAAAAAAGAGAAACCACTAAGGACATAATGTAGACATTTTAATATTAGAAGACACATATCACAGTAAAGTGGTAATTCAGTAATATGGGATAGCTATATATAGTACACTGTTGGACACACTTTAATGCACTCTAGGATGACTCCATTGACATCTTACACCACAGTCCACTATGTCATGACCATGTACTGACACATGCTGCCCTGGTGGCTCAACAGAGGAGATGGATGGGATTAAAACATCATGTTGAGATGAAGAAGCATGTTGCGAGTTGAAGGCCTTATGACTGGTGGAACCTCAGCTGATGGGCCAGCAGTTGAAATCTGTGTAGCTTGGACCACAGTCAGTGATTCTCAATGACCAATGGTGGTTATGGCACCTGGCTTTGAACAACATCTGCTCACCTAGATATACTGCTACACCATGCTTCTATTTGTTGTGTGGAATTGTTATCAGTAGTGGTCTCAGTTGGGGTATGTTGGTAAATGGTCTCACCCTGTTCAACATCCATTGTGCCAACATTCTTTGAATGGCTAGACAAGTGGACCTCCACATTTGAAGTTATAGCTGCAGAAATATCACTGTCAGCATCATGGATGGTCTTTCTAAACACCTCAAGGTGCTCTGCACCAGCTGACATAATACTATTAGAAAATTTATGGATTCCATCAGAATCTGTATGTCTAAGCGGACATATTTTATTAATGCATGTATTATGGACATATCCATAGTTGTCCCTGAGCTTACTGTAAAGAGCGCTATCAATACATATCTATGTTACAAATGGCATTGCAGCTTTAAAGCACATAATTTATGTTAATGGATGGAGTACAGAAATATCCGTAGTTGTCTGAGATATTTCTGTGTCTGTTCCTGTAAATGTAGGATATGAATGCCATGCGGCTTTTGGTTATCATAATGGAGTCAATTGCATTCTGTCATTTTCCTTAACCTTACTGTATAGATTTGGTTATATATTTATATCTGCAAAATGATCATGCTTGAATTTTGATCATCTTTCAGTAACTTTGATAGTGTACAACGTGACTGGATAACCATTTCTTATTATTTAGGATTACTTGCGGATTTCTATAGTGTGCTGTTTATACTGTGATACTCCATTATGTGCTGAGCTATTCTGAGTTTTTTGTCTTACATTTACATATTATCATGTTATCTGCAAATTTCATGCTGATATTGGCATAATCCATTGCATTCCATGACCTTTAAAAAATCTGTCCCTTTATATCATCATGACCTATATGCATTATCATTGCCATGCACTCCACTCCTCCATCAACTGTTTACATTCATTAGCAATACTTTATTAAGCATGACTGAGATGTTATACTATTTAGGTATATCCTGAAATGGATACTATACCCTGCTAGCACAGCTTTCAGTTTTCTACAACCCTTGTGACCACTATCACCTGCAAATTATTTCAATTACCCAGTTGACTCTTATCTACCAATTACAATATATCCTATCTGATTTAACTTTACCCTTCCTTGTCCATTCTTTCCATGGAATATTCTTGTACCTTCTTTAATTTTAAGTAACTTTAGTTTGATCTAGGTCTCCTTTGCTGTTTTCACTTTCCTAATTGTAAACTGCTCTCCATTCCTAAGTCCAAACTATTTTTCTTTTTAGAGTATTGTGAAATGATCATCTCTGTAGTTATCCTCCTCAAGCAATACTGCCATGCACTGCACAACATTTAAATACCTATCAATCCCCATTATTTCCTTAAAAAATTATTTTAAGCAGAAAATTCTGCCACTATTTTTTAAAAAGTACACGAATACTGTCATTGAACAGCAACCTCTGAAATAATCAATCATGTAATAGAGCCATTCCCTGTTTCTACCACTAGTCATTTTCTTCTCCATATGTTTTTCTGTGTTACCCAACCAACTGTCTACCTCCATCAATATACATTCACATAATTTGTTCCCAGTTAATTCTCATAATATAGCATTTTATTTCTAGCTTATCCTTTTCACCTCTCTCTTCCTTCATGTATTCTACCTCATCTTTTCTATTGTAGCCTTCTTTTTGGATAACCTAATCACACACCCCTTGCACTTTCACACTCTCACACACTCTTACTTCCCACCATATGATGTTTTATTTGATGCACAGACATAGGTAACATCCTCATTCTAACCACTTCTGAGCCGCTATCAAAATGATGCCATTAACAAACCATCTAAGCTGTTATTAGTTAGCCTTGGTCATTTCCTCTAATCCCTGCAACACCTTCAGTCTACATATATAACCTTGTTATATAATATAAGTAAATCTACTTTACTAAAGTTGACACCTTTGTATAGGTACAACAGCTAGCTTATTGAGTGACATCTAAATTCAGACTCTGTGCTAATTTTGCACTTCTTTGACAAAATTTCTGTAATTTTTTCCAAGCCCCCTCATCTTCCAGCATCTCCTGTTTCTTCTCCTTGCATTTTGTTAGACACTTCCAAACTCATATGACCTTGACCTGCATAAGTAAGAAAACCAACTATGGGGTCATGAGGCCCAATACATCACTGCTCTTCATATTTCCACTTTCCCCAATTTCATACAATTTTTTTGCAAATCTGAATCATGGCTCTTTGCATTGAGCCTTAATCAATGTCATGAAAAATGTTCTTAGATTGACCCTTTCTGATACATTTACTGATTAAGCTGACTCTATTATATCACAAACATTTCCGTTAAAATAGTGATACTTGATGCCTATTTTGCCTCTCCTTTTCCACACAGTCCATAAAATCAGCATTCTCTAGTGATTTATGGACATATGTTATGGCATAGTCTTTCTTTGTTTCCTATTTTCCCATGTTTTGTGACCCCTACCTCCAAACCAATACTTAATCTCAACTTCAGATGACTTTCCAGATGTGTAGCCCTGTGATAGAGCTCTAACTATGACAAAACAATACTGATTGACTGCAGTTTATTCTCATAAGGATAAGGGTTGCGATGCATATTGAAGATAACACAGACTTTAAAGTTTCCAACAGTGGAGACCAGATAAGCCTGCAAAGCTTTTTACAATGAAGAATGTCATATGCAGGTTGATATCACTTATGAAAGCGAGTCTCAGTCCTGCAGATTCCTACTGTGTATCTGCATATGTCCCCATGGAACACTAGGTGGGTATATGGTGGCAGTTAGGGCTTTTTGTATAACATGAGAAAGTTTACTCAGAATGATTGCCTTGATAATACTGTGCTCAACATTTACCCTGAAGCTAATTACTAGGCTGGAGATCATGGGGAAAATCAGACTTCAGTATGGAAGTTGGGAGATTTTAGATTATCAAAAGTGAAAATGGTGAGAGTAGGACTAAAAAGGAATAAAGAAACTTTATATATATCCTTTATATTTCTTATACTAAGAATAAGGTGTGACTGCACTAGGTATTGAAACATGCACACCAAACCTTTCTTTTGCTCCTGGTACAAACCTATAGTGCATGAGTCTGTAGATGACATGAAAGTGATATTGATGTCCTTTTTAAAGGAATTTTATACATCTCTTAAGACACAGATCCAATCTGTGTAACAATTCATTCAATAGATACTTGTTATTTACTGGTTCTTATGTTTGTCCTTCGCCTTCTATTAGTCCATCTCTGCATACACAATAGGAGTAAGAGTGCTTGTCACATTAATCTTTATGAGCTATTTAAACTTTATTGAATTATTAAACAAAAGCTCTACTGCAACATTCAATAAAATGCAAATGTTAATGTGGGTGAATAACAGGTGCACACACACACACACACACACACACATATATATATATATATATATATATATATATATATATATATCCATCATAAACCCCTTTTTCCCATTTTGCACATGGATTTAGGGTGCCACTTCAACAGTGACAATCATTTTGAGCCAAGGTTTATCCCAGCAAGTGGCTAGCCCTGCCAGAGTAGTTCATCTGTACCACTCACACACAATCGCACCTACAGCCAATTTAGAATGTCAAATCTACCTACTGCATGTCTTTGGAATGTGGAAGGAAACCAGAGCACCCAGAGGAAACCCATGTGACCACAGGGAGGACATGCAGACTCCACACAGAAGGCACCCCAGCCAAGAATCAAAAAGGAGAACCTCTTGTTGCGAGTCGACAATGGTAACCACTATACCACTGTTGTCACCATATATATATATATATATATATATATATATATATATATATATATATCTATATGTGTGTGTGTGTGTGTGTGTGTGTGTAGGTATATATATATATATATATATATATATATATATATATATATATATGTGTGTGTGTGTGTGTGTGTGTGTGTGTGTGTGTGTGTGTGTGTGTGTCTAGATAGAAAAATATACATAATCCATAAATTGTTGTGTCAAAGTAGAGTCTGAGTTCCTTTTATCACTTGACAGCTGCATATTAAAGAAAACAGTCATGTATCAGAACATTGGTAGTTCAGACTGACTATTTATACACTAGGAAAAAGAAAACCTCATATTCTCACCTTACATTTTGAGATTGTTGATCTATTTAATAAAATTCTATAAGTATGCAGAAAGGGCAGGACCCTTTTATTTCTAAGATCTTGTAACTGTATTCCCTGAATGATCATCACCAGTTTCAGTGAGATAAAATTATGTTTAGGTTGTTCTATAGTGTTATTATAACCTATTAAAAATTAAGAAGGAGTCAGCTTGATTACACCCAACCATAGCGTATCATACATTTCTTGTAACTCACTTTTCTAGCCAGAGAGTGAGGAACTGCCACAAAAAAGTGTCTTCAAATTCCAGTTTCTTTCTTCTCACATCTCCAATATAAAGAAAAAGTATAGGGCGGTATCTGCTATAATTGACTGGGGTGTGATTGCCACTCCAAACAACTTGAGTCTCTTGAATTTTGTTGCATAGCAAGGAAAACAGAACCACTTTGGTCCAAGATTTCAGGGCAATAACAATCCCTAAACCATTTTCCAAAATCCTCTTACATTTGTTGAAAGTTGTGATCTAGGGATTAAGGAAATATGGTCTTGATGAAGAGCTATCTACTATAAAATTAGAGAAAATTCCAGAGGAACTTAAATAAAGCCTTGAGAAAAAATATCCCTAAATGAAGTTAATGATAAAATTAAAATATGTAAACCCAATAAAGCCCCTTGTACAGACTGCATCATTATAGAAATGTACAAACTATTTCCTGCAACCATTATAGCTTTGCTTCACAAAACTTTAATGGAAGTACAAACTAAAACTATGATCCCTCAATCCTGGAAGTATTCTTTGATCACTCCTGTTCTCAAAGCTAACAAAGACCCACAACTCTGTAAACTTACTTGCCAATTTCCCTTTTAAACAATCCCCGGGATTCATGAACCTTGCGCCAGGCGCCAGCATAGCGTCGGCGTTATAACGCCAAATATGGCTGCTTAGCGATTCAGGTATGAATGAATTCCACGCACAATGGCCCTTTCTTGCACCATGCAAATGAGGGCAATAGCGATCCACGGAA